>NW_027202887.1:0-137040 GCF_024711535.1 Dipodomys merriami
CCAGCACGACTATGTTTATTGCAGCATTATTTACTATAGCTAAAATATGGAACCAACCCAGATGCCCCTCAGTAGAAGAATGGATCAAGAAAATGTGGTATATATACACAATGGAATTCTATGACTCCATCAGAAAGAATGACATTATCGCATTTGTTAGGAAATGGAAAGACTTGGAAAATTCTATTAAGTTAAGTAAGCCAGGCTCAAAGAAACATAGGTCCCATTGTTTCCCTTATTTGCAATATCTAGTATATGTCTGAGTCAAGCAGAAAAGGTCAGATAAGGTGATGTTAGGGAAATGAACCCTAAGATATGTATTCAAATGTTATTTTTTTCTTTCATGCAATTGTTTCTAACACATTTATAAGATTATTTCTTTGTTGCTTTGTATGTCCCTCCCCCACAGTATAACCCCTGCTTTCACTGTATTTGATGTTGGTATAATTTGTGGAGGGGAAGGGGAAAAACAAATCGTTTAAATAGGGATACATGTGGACCCATTTCAACAATGAGATGTACAAGTTATTATGTCGAAACAAACTTCACAACTTTGGTGTGGGGAGGGGCGGGGAGGATTGGGTGGAAAGGTGGGGAGAGGATGGGGAAGAATGGGAAGGGGAAACAAAGGAGGAGGCTACAATGCTTGATAAGAAGTGTACTCATGGGCTGGGAAGGTGACTCAGTGGTAGAGCGCTTGCCTTACGTGCCTGAGGCCCTGGGTTCGATTCCTCAACACCTCATAAGCAAAAAGAAAAAAGTCGGAAGTGGCACTGAGGCTCAACTGGTAGAGTGCTAGCCTTGAGCTGAAGAGCTGAGGGACAGCGCCCAGACCCAGAGTTCAGGCCCCTAGTGAGTATCATGGTTGCATTACTTGAGCTCTGCTTTTTCTTTGATTCCCTTTCCCTTCCATGGATCAGATAAACTCATATACAAGATAAAGGATACAGAAAACTGAAACAGAAAAAAATAGAAATTGTCTTTGTGTTCTGTTTCCTTTTCCCACCTCATAACCCTGTCTAGATGTTCCAGTATTTACTCATGTGAATTCCAAATTCATATCCTGTGGCTGACAATGGCAAAAACCAAAAGGGACTGCTGGGGACATGCAGGCCCAATACCTATCATGCTCATATTCAAAGCTTTGATATAAGTCATGTGAATTCTACCTCCTCTGTGTTTCCTAGTGGTCTGAAAGAAACACTGGGTTGTCCTGTGGAGCAGCAAGGTATGGTGACCCAGATGTGTGAAATACTATAAGAACAACTGTAAAAGCCTGGCATTGGTGGCTCACCCTTTAATCCTAGCTACTCAGCAGTCTGAGATCTGAGGATCACGGTTCAAAGCCAGCCCGTACAGGAAAGCCCATGAGACTCTTATCTCCAATAAACCACTCAGAAAACTGGAAGTGGCACTGTAGATCAAGTGGTAGAGAGCTAGCCTTGAGCTGAAGAGCTGAGGGAAAACACCGAGGCCCAGAGTTCAAGCCCCACGACTGACAAAAAAAACCCAAAACAATCATACCAAGAAGCCCCTGAGGAACATCGATTTGGGCTTCTGCCAGTGGGTAGGTACAGAGGTGAACTTCCACACCATGAGGCAGCCGAATGGCTTTGTGTTATTCATTGATACCACTGAGAGCCCTTTCTACTTGTTGGCCAAGATAGAGGAGGACATGACTAAGAGGGTGGACAGTATCTGTTGGATCTGTGGCTTTGTGGAGATCAACCAGAGAATAGATTGGTAGATGTCATGATTCTGTAGTGAGGAGAACCATGGTATCACTGAGCTTTTCTCCTCGCCAGGGAAAATAGCCAAGGAGAAGAGGCTGGCTGACTATCAAAGGGACTCCAGTCCCTGATGACTGGCGGATTGGCAATCAAGAAAGGTGGGTTGTGATGAAGCAAAAACATCTTGAAAAGTGTCTTTGTGGCTCTAGACACTGCTTCCTTGGCCATCTGCCATTCTTTTCTTCATTTTTCTTGTACACCCACCACTTGCTGGCCTAAAAAGCACCTAAAAGTACCTAAAAAGCATCAAGTCTTGACTTCTGATCCCAGTTCTTAAAACAAATAAGTTCAAGATTAAGTGTTGCAGAGCAACAACATACATACATATTGAGCAACTAGTACAGTTTTCATTTTGCAAGTGCCTATGTGGCAAACAGAGCTATTTTTTCTATCATGTGTATATTCTCTTCCATTACATTGAAATATAAAGCAAGAGGAAAGCTGGGCACAAGTGTCCCAGAACTGATATTTTACCTACTCAGGCCGCTGAGGTCTGAGGATCACATTTAGAGGTCAGCCCATTCAGGAAAGTCCAAGTAGGCCCCAGTCTCCCTTCAGAGCCCATGTTTCGGTGGTTAAGGCACAGGTGGCTATCCTAGAGGTGAGTACCTCTGCTCAGGGCAGAGTGAGGTTCCAATGGTGAGGGGAAGGAGGGGAAGAGAGGATCCTACCTGTAGGCAACCCCTCTGGATCACAGCCCACAGCCCTTGCAAGGAGGCTGAATCATATTATTTTTTTTTAATGGCTGGTTTGTATGCCATAGTATTTAAGCACTCACTAATTAGTGTTGGGAATGAGAGGTGGGATGAGCTGGTGTTCGCTCAGGTACTGGTACTGGGGTTGAAACTCAGGCCTGGGGACTATCTAGAGCTTTTTTGCTCAAGGTTGTTAGTCCTAGACCACTTGGGCCACGGCTCTGCTTCTGGCTTTTTTGTTTGTTTGTTTGTTTTTTTGCAGCTCATTGCAGGTAAGAGTCTCACAGACTTTCCTGTCTGGGCTGACTTGAACTGTGATTCTCATATTTCAGCGTCCTGAGTAGCTAGGATGAGAGGTGTGAGCAGCCACTGGAATTGTGTATCTATTTTTTTAAACTTGCTTTGGTAATATTCAAGAATTTGCTTGTTGTATGTGTGCTTTTGAAAGGGGAATATTCTTTGGAATTTTCAATGGAAACAGAATCTCATCTGCAAATAGGCAAAGTTTTATTTATTTATTTGTCTTTTCGTTTTTGGCACTGACATTGAACACAGGAATTTGTATTTTCTAGGCAAATGCTTTGCCACTGAGCTACATCCCAGCCCCAAGTTTTTTGTTTTGTTGTTGTTGTTGATCATGATGTTATTTTGCCAGTACTGGGGCTTGAACTGTTCTTGAACTCCATTTTATTCAAGGCCAGCACTTTCCCACTTGAGCCACTGTACCACTTATGTCTTTTTCTGTTTATGTGGTACTGAGGAATTTATTGTTTTTGTGGGGGGGTCCGGTTGTGGGGCCTGAACTCTGAGTCTCGGCACTGTCCCTCAGCTCTTCAGTTCAAGACTATCACTCTACCACTTGAGCCACAGCGCCACTTCTGGCTTTTTTTGTTTTTCTTATGTGGTGCTCAGGAATCAAACCCAGGGCCTCATGCATGCAAGGCAAGCGCTCTATCACTGAGCCAACCTTCCCAGCCCCAGTACTGAGGAATTGAACCCAGGGCTTCTTGCATGTTAGGTAAGCACTCTAATACTAAGCCACATTCCCAGCCCTTGTTTGATTATTAATTCTTTTGCCATTCTTGGGGCTTGAACTCAGACTTAGGCACTGTCCTTGAGCTTCTTTTTGCTCAAGACTGGCACTCTACCGCTTGAGCCACAGTGCCACTTCCAGCCTTTTCTATTTAATGTGGTACTGATGAGTTAACCTTGGTAGGCAATACTGTACCACTAAGACACATTCTCAGCCCTTCTCCTTACTTTGTTTTATTTATTTATTTATTTATTTATTTATTTATTTATTTATTTATTTATTTATTTATTTATTTGTTGGTTGGTTGGTTGGTTGTGGTGCTTGAACTCTGGGACTGGTGCTGACCCTCAGCTCTTCAGCTCAAGGATAGAGCTCTACCACTTGAGCCACAGCACCACTTCCAGGTTTCTGGTGGTTAATTGGAGATAAGCATCTCACAGACTTTCCTGCCCCAGCTGTCATGCAACTTTGATCTTCAGATCTTTGCCTCCTGATTACCTAATATTACAGAAGTGAGCCACAAGTGCCTGGATTCTCCTTAATTTTTGACATATCATAGAGAAAAAAGTCACTCATAGATCTGGGAGAAAAATCTGTCCGGATCTCCTAATCCCATTTTAGATTCTGTTCCATCTGCTCTCACAGGTGAGATGACTGGAGAGGAGGTGAGGAGAAAGTGGAAGGCCCTTGCTCTGGTTTTCCCATGCCGCCACCATACATGTGTGGACTGGAAGGCTCAGCACGACAAAGCTCAGGGTACTGGCCTATGTTGCCCTGTGGGATGTGTCCCCTAGTTCCTGCTCTCATACCGGGAAGGCTACTGGGGAGGAATCCAAATGGCAAGGCTAACCTGGAGCAGCCCCTCACCAGATGCTCACTTAAGCTGGGTGCTGACCTTGCCCCATGGCCTATCTCAAGTTATGATGTGGGGGCCTCAGCCTGATTGGAGGGAGGCAGGGAGAGAGAGCTCACTGGATTCTCCCACAGAAGCAGCACCCTCCCCTATGCCTCCTCCCAGGACCTGGACCCCTGGCCAGGCCTGCTCATGGCATCCACAGCAGTTTGGATAATACCCCTGCTCTCCTCCTCCTCTCTTTCATCCTCACCGGGGTGGACTCAGGGTCACTGGGAGCCGTGAGGGGTGGGGAGTGAGGGGGCCTCATGTTTACAAGGTCTTCATGTCACCATCTCATGTCCCCCAACCACACAGCAGAGCGACTCCTCTGAGGTCCCAGGAGGTGATAGTATGGGCAAAGACAGCACTGCCCCAGGTGGTGTGCAGCTGACATGGAGAGCTGCACCCATCTCCAGTGGAGGCCTCTTCTCGGGGAGCAAAACAGCTCATGACACTAAATGAATGGAAGGTCATATGTAGTGGGCTCACACCCTTCATCCTACCTCCTAAATGAGGCTGAGATGGGGAGGATTATGGTTCCCAGAGCTAGCCTTGGTGGCTGGAGCAGGCCTTGGAGTACCCTCGGTGGTGTCTTGTGGGGAGGGGGAGACAGGTGGTTGGACGGAGCATGATCAGAGATTGGCCAGGAGGATCAGTGATCAGTCCTTCCAAGGGGCAGGGCCTGTCACCTGGCCTGAGAGAAAGGGGGACCCTGGGGCCTGTCATGATGGGGAGCAGGGTGCTGGCATAAGTGACCTGGGGGTATCTCAGTACTGGGTGCCAAGAATGGGCCCAGCAGGGGTCGCACCTGTTCCATCTAGGTGGTGACTGGTGAGGCCACTTGGGTGGTAAGTGGGGTGAATCAGTGTCCACATTACGGGGCCACATCTAGGTTGCCATTCAGGGAAGGCCGCAGTGCAGACAGAGGGATGGACATCAAAAAATGCCGAACTCATCTCCTGGGCCTAGAGCTGTCAGGGGCGGTGGGCATTTTGCTCTGAAAATCACTGGATTGCCTGGAGATAGAGGTTTTCTTCTGGGCATTCATGGTGATTGAAGGTGGTGATGGGTGACTAAGCAAGGAGGTTTGAATGGGTGGTCTGCAAATTCCTCACAGGATGTGTCCTCACTTGACCCTAGAGACCCAGGGTAGGGTCATCCCCATGAGGAAAGGAGCTGGGCCCATTGCTAGCCAAACCCATGTCCACAGAGAATCTCTGCAGCTCTCTCACCTTGAGAATTCTCACCAGCAAATGGTGTTTCAGAATGTGTCTATTGTTTACTTGTGATCATCTCAGGCCAATGAACGTAACTCCTTAGCATCTTCCATCTGGGGATTGAGGTTCAAAGCCAGCCCCACAGACTGACTGAACACTACATTTTTTTTCTTTGAAGGAAATTTTATTTTTACTTGATAAATAATTGAATATATGTGTGTTATATAAAGTGCCACACACATTCTAGAATAATTCAGGTTAACTTGTATATCAGCTTAAACAGTTATCATCTCTTTGTGAAAACAACATTTAAAATCATCTACCTATTTTGAAATAGATAAAATATTACTATTCAAAATATCACCTTGCTATAGTATTTCAGTCATGTTCACCCTTCATCACATTCTCCTTTTGCTCTCCCTCATTCTCCATTTCTGATACAATTATTTATATATTCATGGTGTGTGTGTGTGTGTGTGTGTGTGTGTGTGTGTGTGTGTGTGTGTGTGTAACTGTGCTGTATTAGAAACATTCCAAATATTCACAGTCAAATAAATGTGGTTGTTGACTAAAATTGTGCTATGTCTAACAATGGAGTGCCACTCATCGACAAGAAAGGGAGGAACTGATATAGTTAAATTAAACATTTATATTAAAGAAAAACCAGGGAAAAAGAACTACCACTGTGTTAGGTGCTGGCAGATCATCCTATAATGACATCTGCTCAGGAGACAATTGACAACTTGGTGATAGTGCTTTAAAGGCAACACAGGAAGAAAATCCTGAGATGCCCTATCTTCAGTTAACTGGCAAAAATGGGAGGTGTGAATCAAGGGGTAGAGCACTGGCACAGAGTTAGAAAGCTGAAAAAGAGCACAAAGTCCTGAGTTCAACACTGTATGATTTCATCTATATGAAACTTTAGAGACAGGCACCAGTTGTTACTATCACTAGCTATTGAGGAAGCTGTGATCTAGAGGACTGTGATTTGAAGCCAGTCAGCCCAGCTAAGAGAGTCTGAGACTCTTCTTTTTTTCATTTTTATTCTTATTATAAAAGTGGTGTACAGAGGAGTTACAGTGACATTAGTCAGATATCCAGCCGATTTATTTTTAAAACAATGTCCCCCTTTCCCTCACTCTCCACCAGATTTTCCCTGTCCCCGCCTACAAGTTGTATAGTTCATTTCCCATGTAGTGTTCAGTCAGTACACTGCTGCATCTGTTCACCCTGGGTTTTTGTTTTTTCTTTTATTTTTGAGATTGTATTTTTTCTGGCCACTTTCTTCCCCTGGAAGTGGCAAGTATTAGGCATATATAAGAAGAGAATTCTTTTCTGATTGATCATTTTCTGTGTATGTGTGCCAAGATGGGGACTTGAACTTAGGTCCTGGGTGCTAAACTTTAATGTTTTTTTCTCTCCAATTACTTGTGGGCCTTGAACTCAGGGCACTGTGCCCCAGTCCCACCCTCCTTTCTCAGAAACAATCACCATCAGTGCTGGGAATGTGGCTTAGTGGTAGAATGCTTGCCTTGTATGCATGAAGCATGTACTGCATGAAAAGGAAAAGTCAGAAATGGCGCTGTGGCTCAACTGGTAGTACACTAGCCTTGACCGAAGGAGCTGAGGCACAGTGCCCAGCCCCTAAGTTCAAGGCTTAGGATTGACAAGAAAGAAAAGAAAGGAAAAGAAAGAGAGAGAGAGAGACAGAGACAGAGAGAGAGACACAGTACACAAGAGCAAGAGCGAGAACTGGCACCATTTAAGCCACATTTAACCACTGATGGTGAACTCCATATCCTCTATTATCTGCTCTGAGCCTTGCTTTCCTGAGGTTCCTGAGATATCCAGCTGCCTTCCCAGCACTTTGGGTTTGGTCTGGTTTCACTGGGCACCCACAGGTTGCAGCCCTGGCCTGCACCTCCACCAAGTGGGGGGAGAGAGTCCTCTGGTGGCTATGGTCGGTATGGCAAGAGTGCATTCTTAGGCCAGGGCAGAGAGGAGAGTGGAGCCTAGGCCAAGCCCAGGCTGCCTGTGCCTCACCAGGAGGAGGAGGCCTGGACCTTAGGGGCCGCCTGCGGATCACGAGGAAGAGATGCCAGCACCACAGCCATTAGACTTCTACCCTCTTCGGAAAATATGCTGGAATTGGCACATTCCACCCTCCCATCCATTCCCATTTCACTCACCTGTTTGGGAAGAATAGACACAGGATCTGGCAAGTGCTTTTGCCATGTCAATTCTTTTGGTCTGAATATTTTTGTCTTCCTCATTTTTCATAATTCTCCATAAAATTATGGAGACCACCACCAATGATGACCACGAATGTCTTTGATATTGCATCAATGTATCATGAACGAATAGTTATTTAGTGCAAGTATAAATAATAAAATAAAATAAAAAATATCATTTTAGTACAAGTATACATCATAACCCTAAATATTATTTTCTATTCATCAGAAATATACAGATAAAAGATAGATAATACCTATATTATGTACAATATACACAAATACCTGAAAAATCAGGTGGAGGGGTTGGCAATTAGAGCCAGTAAGGCTGCTGCATTTCATTCTGTGAGTTTATGTGAACATTGTGAGATTTGCTGGCATTATGTTCTTAAACACATGATCTGTGAGCGGCGACCTGGTTGGTTCTGCATTCTCCATTCTTAGATCTCTCCTCTGTACCTCACCTGACTCTTCTAGCTGGTGGGCCAGTCCAAGGTACGCTTGCAGGTAAGGTGAGAGACACCACCGGTCACAAAAGGATCTTTTTCAATATCTCAGTAGAAAACACGACACTTACTTGTAGGGTTCCCTGGAGATTTTTGCACCAATTTTTTTTTTTTTTGCCATTTCATGTTCAAGCACCATGACTGACCAAAAAAAAAAAAAGAGTCTCACAGACTTTCCTGCTCTGGCTAGCTTTGAGCTGGGATCCTCAGATCTCAGCCTCCCCAGTAGCTAGGATTACAGGCATGAGCCACCAGTGGACCAGCTGTTATTAATAATTTGTTTCCTCACTAGTTTATAGAACTCAGTCCTTAACAATGACTGTGTTTAATAAATTGGTTTTCAAGGGCCAACTATGTATTCCACAGGGTAGATGTGGCAGCATCAGGGATGAGTTCCACTCTCAGGAGTGTCTGGATTCCAAGCAATAGGGTTTTTAAAGTCTGGCTGAGCCTCTCCCCAGTCTTCTAGAGTCTAGCTCTGGCCTAGGGAAGAAAGCTTCAGGGGGGCTGCAACCTTCACTGTGCCCTGGGACTTAAGATATGCAAATGAACTTCTGTGGAAGACATCAAAGGGACAGAGGTAGCCTGAGAGTTAGCAAGACATGCCTGGAAGACATAGAAAGCAGACAAAAATGGAGCAAACCTAAACCAATTCACTACTCTTCAGAGGCATTCATAGACTCCCCAGCCTAGTCTACACAGAAGCCTGCAGTAGAACTTCCTGAGCAGCCTGTGGCCATTCCTGAGCCCAGTGGACCTGAAGACGCCCCAACCCATGTGCAACTTAACCTAGGACAGAGTGATGTAGCAGGTGAACCTTCCTGGGACAGACATATGATGAAGTTGAAATAGAATTGTGTTAGGTGAGTGAAGTCTGACACCTAATGGATAGTAATGGAATAGGAGTGCTAGAGGAAATAAATACCTCCACTCACCCACATGATTATTGTGCTCCTTACACACACTAGCCATGTTGGTGGTCTCTTTTAAATCATGATGGGTTTATTTTGATCTAACCACATAATGAATGTAGGAACGTCAATATTCTATAATAGACGTTCTATTTTCTATAATAAACGTTAAGGATCTGATTTCCGTGAGCAAAACTTTTCCCAGAGAAGTGACTTTCCTTCATAACTGTTAATAATCAATAATACTCTTTTTTGTTTTTTGGCAGGTGCTGAACTTGAATTCAGGGCCTGGCCACTGTCCTTGACTTTTTCAGCTGGAGGTGAGTGCCCTGCCACTTGAGCCACAGCTCTACTTCTGGCTTTTTGGTGATTCAATGGAAATAAGATTCTTATGGACTTTCCTTCCTGGGCTGGCTTTGAACTGTGATCTTCAGAATTAGCCTTTTGAGTAGGTGGGATTACAGGCATAAGCCTCCAGTACTTTCACATTTTCATGTTTTTGACATATTGAGTATTCTTGAATATTCTTGAATTCTTCCCTCCCCTCCCCTTCTCTCCCCTTTTCTCCCCTCTCCTTCACTTCCCTTCCCCTCCCCTTCCCTCCCTTCCCCTCCTTTTCCTTTCCCCTCCCCCTCCCCTTCCTCTCTACTCCCTTCCCCTCTCCTCCCCTTCTTCTCCCTCTCCCTCTTGGTAATGGGGCTTGAATTCAGAGCCTGAACACTATCTCAGTTGTTTTTTTTTTTTTGTTGTTGTTGTTCAAGGCTGGCATTCAACCACTTGAGCTCCAGCTCTACGCTTAGCTTTTAGTGATTAATTAGTGACTCTTCTGAACATTTTTTGTTTTGCCCAAGGCTGGCTTTGAACTTTTACCCTCATACTCAGCCTCCTGAGTACCTAGCATTAGAGGACTAAGCTTCCAGTACCCCAGCCTTGCTTTCTTAAATGAGTCCTAGAATCTCAGCCTAAGCAGAAAAGGCTATCCTGAAAACAAGCCTAGGCAAGAAAGTCTGTGAGACTCATATCTCCAATTAACCATCAGGAAGCTGGAAAAAAATGGAGCTGTGGCTCAACTGGTAGAGTGTTATCCTTGAGCCAAAAAGCTCAGGGACATCACCCATGCCCTGAGTTCTAGCTCAAATACTATCATACAAGGCAACCAACCACAAAACTTGTATGGAGAAGGGAGATTTGAATACATTATAATCATGTGGAAATTTTAACAATGAAAAATTTCACTGTTTAATATAAGCTAATAATGCATAAAAATCTACATTAGAATCATCTCTGGATATAGTTAGCAGATCACTTCTCAAGCTATGTACCAGCCATTTGATGAGGTCTTATTGAACCTTGGTTTCCACATCTGTCAGTGGGGCTCATGCTTCCTGCCTTGGGCTGTTGTTATGAGGAAAGAAGTGAAATGATGAGTAGATAAAACGTTGCTGTATTGGAAACTCCCATAGAACCTGAAGAAATTGCTATTTAATTCATAGTGATCTTGGATAAAGGCATCCTTACTACTGATTTTTTTCCCTAAATTACTCTATGAAAAATCCAGCTTACCACAGGCTCTAAAGAGAGCTGCAAAGTAATTTAAATGATGCTCCAGAAATCTACAGACTTGATATACATTTCTCTGTAATCCAGTAATTTGAAATGAAGTGTAGGAAGTGAGAATGGAGAAAACACTTGATACTTAAGAAAAAGGTATTTTTCAAAGAGCTGGTTTTCCAGATAGTTGTACCAGAATTACTAGAAAGCTAGGCTAATTAGCCAAGACACAGCAGTGACACATTAAAAAGATGAATAAGCTTGTTTGGATGGCACATGCCCATAATTCCATGCTCAGGATGCTGAGGAAGAAGAATTGTTAATTTGATCAAATTTAACCTACATAATGAGTTCCAGGCCAGCCATGGGTACATAGTAAGACCCTGTCTCAAGATAATAATGATAATGATAATGATAATAATAATAATAATAATAATAATAATAATAATAATAATAATAATAATAATTGTTGAGTGCTAAATGCATGCCAGGCATTTTGCATTGAATTTTTTTTTAATCTTCACAGTGAAGTTTTTATTCTGATTAATATGCAAAGGGAAAAATGTGAGACAGAGAATGCTAAAGGCAGGCTGAAGATCAAGATCAACAGAGCTTGCTTGTTCCACTGCGCCCAGTTGAATCCCTCCCTCCCCCCCCTGCACTGCTTTTCTGCAGCCTGTCTCTGAGTACACATTCAGGTCTTCTCTTCCTGCTTGTTGCCCTCATGCTCCTGGTGGAGTCTGTCCCAGGCACTTGTTGCAGTGTCTTTCAGGGAAGCAGTACAAGTGATGCATGGCTGGCTGAACTGGAGTAGCCATTGCGATAGCTTCACCTCTTTGCTTGCACCTTCCCAGCCTGCCAAAGCATTCATGATCAGCTCACCTTACTTGTGGATTTTTTACATGCATTTTGACCAAGTGTGGCAAAAATAAAGAAATCAATCAAAAGAAATTTCAGAAATAAAAATATTTTCCCAAGTTGGTTGGTGAAGAGAAGCTCTCAAGGCATCCTGTGTTTTTGTCAGTTGTGCGTAAATTAGGCAATCTCCTAAGTGTTTCCTTGCCCTTTACTTTGTGAAAATCAGCTTCCCTCCACCCAAAAAGCCAATGGCAACCCCCCAAAAAGGTAAAAATTTCATGTGCTTAATTTAAAGGACAGAGTAAACAAAATGAGATTCATTGAAAGGTGTGCCTATTGCAGTGGTAGGGGTGTGCTTGGTTGTGGTAGGGGAAAAATGAATCAAGAATCTGCAAGACTGCACTGAATTTTATGTATACTGAGCATGCATTTCCCCCCTCAATATCTGTCTCCTTTTAACCATTTCCCTGTGGATACCTTGTCTCCCTGCAAAGTCACCAAGGTGTTGTTAGGTTCACCAGACACAGAGGGCAGGGTGATTTTAAGCAGCTGTTGTGTTGCCATCTGGTTCTATAATCTCTGATTCTCAATCTCTGTGGAACAAAAGCTCACATGTCCACTGCACAGTGTTTCCATGGTGATTAGAGAAGGACAAGATCTGTAAAGGACAAGATAGGACCAAAGTTAGATAAATGGTAGTTTCCTTCCCCGTCTTTCACTTCCTCGAGCAAGATCTAGAAATATATCCTGTAACCAAGTATAGCCATTCCTCTTTGTAGAAAACTCAGTCACATTTTCATGCTTCCTTCTCTCTCCATTCACAGGGTTCCCACATATACCAGTGTGGCAAACAACACTGACTTGGCTCTTTGTCTCTAGACAATGGAGAACAAGGCAGACCACATGCCATCATCAGTGCTGAGAGAGGGGACCAGGTATACCAAGACATGGATTTAGCATCTAAGTAGGTGACAGCTCCCTGAATTGCTCTCTGCTTGATATCCTGCACCAAAAGTGAGTGGAACATCATCTCTTTTGGTAGCTAAAGAGTTTGCCAATGGCTCTGATTGGAGAATGAATGATTGAAACATGAAGTTCTGCTGGACAGACTCCCTCACAGCCACCCCATTTCACAGAGATGTGTGTGATCAGATCCCCTTGGAATTTGGAGTTGATGTGGCAAACCCACTGTAATGGCCCCAGAAAAGCCACCCTCCTTCCTATTTTCAGAGCACCACGTGACCTGTGCATTTCATCTTTTTCTCTGGCCCCTATGGAAGTTCATGGCTCAATTTAAAGAACAGTTGTAGGCACCCTTGCAATCCTCACACTCCTTTTTCTATTCATGATAACTTTTTAAATCTAATACTTTTAATTTTTTAAATTATCTTTAAGCAGTTGTGCAAAGGAGTTCCCATTTAACAAGCAGTTTATAAATATATCTTAATCAGTGTCACCCCTTTCAACATTCTCACCCATCCCTCCTCTACTCAACTCTTCTTTCACACTTCTTCATTTTGTAGGATATACATTGGATTCTTGTCTGCATTTCCCCCTTTTTCTCTTCATTTGTCTATACCTTTCCTCTTGGCCCCCTCATCCCTTTCAAGTACTTGCTTCCTGGTGTTTTATTTTGCTGGACTTTGATTGGCTTTCTAAAGAATTACATTTTTGAGATCTCCCTTAAATAAATCTACTGTATTTTAGTTAATGCATTTGTATAACTTGCATACTACTCAATATATGTATTATGTGTTTCTAAGATGAATATAGATTCTACATATTAGGTAAACATGGTTCCTTTGTCTCTCTGGGCAGGCATTGCTTTTGTTGTAAACTTAGATCATACTGAGAGAAGAGAGACATAAGAATTATCAAGATGACAAGGGAAGTAGATGCTCTTTGAACAGATAGTATGTGCCAGGCAATTTATATGCATCATCTTATTATCAATGAGGAAATTCCTAGAATGGAGACCATTTTACAGATGAGGAAATTGAGGCTTAAATTAGTGTCCTAATACCTCGTCAGAATGGATGTCATTTAGAAAACAAATGACAATAAATGTGAAGATGCAAAGGGAAAAGGAACTCATTCACTGATGGTAGTAACATAAATTAGAACAGCTAGTGTTGGAAGCAAGTATGTGATCAAGTTATAGCACTTCTGGGTATATATGATAAAAGATTCAAGTCAGCTTGCTATAGAGATACATGGGTGCCAGTGTTTATTGAAGCACTATTCACAGGCAAATTATGGAATCTATCTAGGGTTGCATTGGTAGATGAACTGATAAAGAGAACATGGCATGCATATACAATGGAATATTTTTCAGCTATCAAGCATAATGAAATTATGTCATTTGAATGAAAATGGATAAAAAACAGAATTTGTTATTTCAAGTGAAATAAGTCCATCCCACAAAGAAAAGCATTGTATGCATATTTTCTTTCATTTGTAAAACAAAGCATCCAAGGTCAGGACTACTAGGAATGTAGAAAAGGAAGGTAAATTAAGGAGGTCAAGAAGGGGGACAAGAAATACAGTGGCAGAGGCAAATTTGACAAAAATACATTATATGCATATATAGAAATACTATTATGAAACATTTTCTAATGTACAATTTAATATATAGTGATTTTAAAAAGTGTCATAACTCAGTTAAGACAAGATAACTGAGAAGCTGAGCAAGACCTTAAATCCAATTTAACCAGAACTGCGCCCTAGACCTCCTTGTGTGCTTTTGAAAGGCTTACTGTGGTGCTGATGGAGACTTTCTAGGAGAACAGTTCTGAAAATGGTGCACAGCTTGAATTGCCTGCAGATTTCTAGAATGCAGGGAATTGAGTCTTATCCATAAAGTTCTACTTTCAGAAGGCCATTGTAGGGGCCCAAGAACTTGCACTTAAAGCCAGCTCTGATGTAATGCTGGTGCTGCTAGCTCTTACCACTACCAGTAGGAGATTTCAAAACTGGTTCTTCATGAAGACAGTACTGAACAATGTTGGAAACGTCTTGTGATGTTCAAGTATTATGTAGAAATAAAGATACCAACTTGGCTTGACAAGGCAAAGTTTCCTTCTGCATGTTACTGATAGGGAGCCAAGTAAGCAAAAGCTCCAGGTGGGCATTTTGTCCAAACTCATTCCAAGTAAATTACTGCCATTGTTCTAATTGGTCAGAACTTTAGGTTCACAACTTGTAGAGTTGACTAGTTTGAAAGGGGTTAAAAGTTTATCTGCAAAATCAACCAAAACAGGACACCTGTGGCAAAAGCTGGAAAACAAGTCTTACTCACCTAGCATTCTACCACATTCTGAGTTATGACTGTAGCGACTAGAATGATAATTCTTACAACAGCTTAACTAAAATAGCTTCTTGTAAGATGGCAGTATTTATGTCAAGCAACCAGTTTTACAGCAAACATCCTGACTCCTAAATAGCACTGAAACATAAGTGATTCTGTTCAGGGACTAATAAAATAAGAACCAGGGAAAGATTACAGATCATATTCATTAGATATTTACTGAATTCCAGCCATTGTTCCTTCAGCAAATTTGTTAGAATTGTTGAGATTAACTAGACCACACATGCTGGGGAGAGGTTCAGCAACTAGTGCTTCTGCTTTTGTTACTTTGCCCATTCTAGGGCTTGAGCTCAATGGTAGAGTGCTTGCCTTGCATGCCTGAGGCCCTGGGTTCGATTCCTCAGCACCACATAAGCAAAAAGAAAAAAGCCGAAGTGGCACTGTGGCTCAAGTGGTAGAGCACTAGCCTTGAGCTGAACAGCTGAGGGACAGCACCGAAGCCCAGCGTTCAGGCCCCACGACAGGACCACCCCCAAAAAATAAAAGGTGGCACAGATGGAAAGAGAGGATCAAGAATTTGAAACCAAGGACTCAGACTCTAAAATCCATGTTCTTACCCATTGGTTGGTGGAAGTCCACACCTGTTGGAGCTCAGTGACCACAATGCAGGAGTACAGACTTTCTCTTTGGTGATTTACAAAATGATTTTTCCCTGTTGCCTCTTTATTTTATGCAGTAATACTTCAGTTGACATTATTAATTTCATCTCCAGACTGGAGAGGAGAAAACCACACTGCTGGAGAAGCTCACCTCAAAGATGGCTGTCACCTAGGGCTTGGAACCTACACCCTCAGATCTCTTGTCCAGAGGGGGCAGGACAAGGATCTTGAGGTAAAGGTGTGTTTCATCATCTTCATTATTAAGCCCTCATTTTTCCCCATCTAAGTCTGAGAATACAGTTCAACTATTACTGAAGTTTCTGGATTTAGGAAGTCATTCTATGTGTTTAGCTCCCTTCAGAGTACAAAAATAGCACTGAATACAACTTTTGGAACTAGGGAAAGTTCATTTGAGAGCTTGATACTTTAACCTCAGCTTCTTTTCTTTGGATACTGTAGTTCTAAAATTCAGGTGTGTGTGTGTGTGTGTGTGTGTGTGTGTGTGTGTGTGTGTGTGTGTGCATGTGCACGTGTGCCCATGCATGCATGTGCACACTCATGTGTGAGCTTGCTGTTCTGTAAGGTTTCATCTATCTCAGGGTCTGGATGCTAACCTTGAGCTATTTTACTCAAAACTAGCAGTCTACTACTTGAACTACTGCTCCATTTTGAGCAATTTTCTTGGTTCATTGCAGATAAGGACATTGGATATTCCTGTCCAAGCTGTCTTTGAACTTCAATCCTCATATACTAGCCTCCTGAATAGCTTGGATTACAGATGTGAGCAGTGGTTCCCAGCTCCCTTCAGTTTTGAATATGGGCAACAGAGTGCCTATGATGTTGTCTCTCAAAGAAACATCACTTTATAGACCTTTCAAAAAAACATTTGTATTTGCCATTACTTTGAAAGGATGAAGTTTTAAAACTACCAGTAGATTTTTATTAATCATGTTTTAACAAATGAGCATATTTATTATTATTTTTCTCATTTTTATTTTGTTAAATACTACTGGTTATCAACTACAAGAGCTCCTGTTGACTCGTCTCTATAAACCTAGCTACTCAGGCAGCTGAAATACAAGAATTTTGGTTCAAAGCCAGCCCTGGAAGAAAAGTCTGTGAGACATTTTATCTCCAGTTAACCAGAAACAAAAGATGGGAGGGACCTATTGCCCAAGTGGTAGAGCACCCAACTTGACAAGATAGTTAAGGGACAGTTTTCAGGTCCCGAATTCAAGCCCTAGTACCAGAACAGGAAAAAACAAAAACAAAAACAAAAACAAAGGATCTTTGTTCCCTTGTGTATGTTATTTTGGTTTTAAAGATATTTTATTATACAATGTACTTCTCTGTAAATGTTGGAAAAGATAAAAAGTAACATACTATAGTGTTCTTATATGTAAAGTGGTATAATATCATTTGAGTTTAGATTATGTTATTAAAATATATGTTCTAGCTAGGTACTAATGAATTATGCCTGTAATCCTAACTTTCAGGAGACAGAGATCTAAGGATCTTGGTTTGAAGCCAGCTGAGGAGACTATGAGAATCTTATATTCAATAAATTATAAGAAAAGCCAGAAGTGGAGCTGTGACTCAAGTAGTAGTACAGTTATATTAAGTTTAAAAGAAGTGCAGGGATAGTGACAAGGCACTGAGTTCAAGCATCAGACTGGCACTGCCCCCACCCCACCCCATATATGAAAGTGTCATAAACTCCAAAGCAAACACTGGAAAAAGTAAGAGTAGTGAGCTAATGAAGAAGATCAATGGAAACATGAAAAAATGCACAATCCAAAGGAAGACAAGAAGAGGAAAGGGGAACAAAGATGACAATTGGAAGATAAAAAGCAAATAGACAAAGATAATGAAATTAATTATATCAAAATTCACATTGAATGTAAGTGCTCTAATCTTTTTAGTTGGTAGTCTAGATTGACTGTTTAAGAAAGCAGGGTCCAACTCCATGCTGCCTGCAAGCAACCCAGTTTAAATGTAAAAACACAAAATAAAAAGTATAAAACATACGATAACACTAGTCAAAAAAACATGTCAGTGGCAACATTAATAACAATCAAGGTAGATTTAAAAGCAGAGAATGATTATGCATACAGAAAGACATTTCATAAGAAAAATTCACTTCTGAAGAGAATACAACATTTTTTTCCTGTCATGGGGCCTGAACTCTGGGCCTGGGCGCTGTCATCAGCTCAAGGTTAGTACTCTACCACTTGAGCCACGGCACTACTTTGGGCTTTTTCTGATTGTGTGGTACTGAGGAATCAAACTCAGCACCTCATGTATGCAAGGCAAGCACTCTACCACTGAGCCCATTTCCCAATCCTAATTACAACATTCTTAAATGTCTGCATACCTTGTGAGAGAGTTCCAAACAACGTGAAGCAAAAGAGTATAGAAATGTGAGGAGAAATAGAACCACAATTAGTAGAGTACAAAATCTCTTTCTCAACCATTGATAGGACACACAGAGAATCAGCACAGAGATGGTAGACTTGAATGTCACTATTAACCAAAATATCCTAATTGATATTTATAGGACACTATCCAGTAACAGTTGAATGTGCATTATTTTTTAGTAAATATGGACTATTTACCAAAGTAGAGAAAATATTAGGCCAGAATCAATTCTCCATCCATTTAAAGTTTTTGTTTTGTCTGGGCACCAGTGGCTCACACACTCAAAAATCTCAGCCACTTGAGATTGGCAGCCTGTATATACACAAGAT
Organism: Dipodomys merriami; assembly: GCF_024711535.1. Taxonomy (NCBI): domain Eukaryota; kingdom Metazoa; phylum Chordata; class Mammalia; order Rodentia; family Heteromyidae; genus Dipodomys; species Dipodomys merriami. The sequence goes on from NW_027202887.1 coordinate 18,401, forward strand.
ACCTCATCTCAACCAATAGCTGAACATGGGTGATACATGCTTGCCTTCTCATCTATGTGATAGGCTAAGATTGAGAGGATCATGGTTCCAGGACAGCCAAAACAGAAACATCCAAGAGACTCCCTTTCAGTGATGAAATTGAGTATGATTACAGACATTTCTTATAAGATAGAAAAGTTATAGTAGGAATTTTGAGATTTGAGATTCAGCTCAGTGAAATAGCACTCGACTGTCAAGTGCAAAAGCCTTCAGTTCAGTTCTCATCTCTGCAAAATATAAAAATAATTATAAAAAATAGGAAGATCACAGCTCAGGATTATACCTTGATGGAAAGTGAGAATTTTCCTTAAAAAAAGAAACGAAAACCCAAAAAGGAAAAAGAACTAGATGGATATCAGTGAAGAAGTGCCTGCCTATTAAAAGTGAATCCCTGAGTTCAAATCCAAGTATTGCAAGAAAAAGAATTGACCACATGTAGAAACTCAGCACCACCAGCTTGTCCCTGAGGCTGAGTAGAAGAAATAACCAGGCAGCTGTCAGCATTGTTTGGCATCTGCTATCCTGGCTGTGACCTCCCAGCTCTCCCAGAACAAGGGAACATGGCACATGGCCCCCCTCAACTCATAGCAGTCCACATCCTAAGCATGACATGCTGCCCAGATGTTCACCAGATGACCAGGGTCAAAACATTTATCTTAAAAAAAAAAAAAAAACATTTATCTCCCTCCAAGTCTGAGCCACAGGAAGACTCCAGGAATCCAAGATGGATACTGACCTTCCAGGCAAGGTCATCATCATTGGGGTATACTGCAAAGGGTGTCAGACATGACAGCCAGCAGGACTTCAGGCTCACCCTAGGACCTTGATGCCCTAGGCCCCGTGCCCTAGGCAGACAACATTTCGGCAATTTAATGTTCCATTTCATTCATCCAACTCATCATTTATGTGATTGCTATACCTAAGGGCAATTTCTCCATCTGAAGCTTCAAGAACAAAATTATTTCCATTTAAAAGTTAACAAGATGAATCTAGACATTACTAAAGAGGTCTGGTCAGGTCACCCACACAAAGCATTCCATCATTCAAACTTATATTATATGACTTCTCTCCACCCACAGCCACTAACGAATGATAAAAAATTTTTATGTAAACTAGCAAGTGGTAGACACTCTGAAAAATAAATTAATATTTCTCTCTTCAGAAAGATCTCACTGAAGTAAGACATAGATTCAGTGATCCCAGAGGTAAAATAAGATAGTGTTAATAAAAATGATTGAGTTGAAAGGCATGTTAGACAAATCTAAGCTGATGAACACGTACCTGGTGAAGTATTTCTTGAATGTCTGGGAGCTGGGTTACCAGCATTATCCACTTCTCTTCAAACTGTGCTAAGAAAACCCAAAGTGTGTCCATGTCTGCTGCTTTCAGGTAAAGAACTTGGTTTCCAGAACTCAGAGCTGCAGATTTCCAAGGAGAACTGTTGGTCACGTCCTTGAATTCCTAAAGAAAGGTTTCCAGGATCAGAGACTTATCAAATTTAAGTATAGTCAGAATAACTATGTATAGTACTAAAAACTAAATACAGCAACATTTTAATACAGGTACAGGTACATTTACACACAACATACACACACATTTGTTATAAGTGTTAGGATTATTCCAGGTACCTAGTAGACACTAGAGAACAAGAAATTTGTTACCAAGTAGATTTCACTTTTGAAAAATATATAAGCCATTTCAATTTCCTCCTTTGTTTTGGTCCAAGACTAGGACTCAAAGTCAGTACCTGACACTTTTGCTCATTGGCTAGTACTCTATCAATTGAGCCATTCCTATAATGCAGCCATTTCAATTTCAAATTTTATAAGGAAATATAAAACCCAACACAATTAACATAAAATTTTACTATAGTCTATTTCAGTCCTACAATAATTTATTACTAGAATAATTATATTATCAAAGGCATATTATCTTTTATTTTTTTCTTAATGGTATAGGTGATGAACCATTACATAAATAGGGAAATAGGTACATTACTTTTTAGACACTGTTAGCCGCTCTTGCATTTTCTCCTGCTTACCACTCCCCACTCTCCTCCCCGCCAGCTTGTAAAGTTCATTTCCAACATAGTGTCTAGTTAGTATCATTGTTGCATTAGTTCATCCTTTGTCCTACTGCAATCTAAAATACTTAAGATAGGTTTTTCAAAACCTTATTAGAGTATAATATTTTATGTTATGACTAAATCTGTACCATCACCACCACCACCACCACAATGGCTTTTCAAGCTCTTCTATTGTCCCTGAATATTCTGTTTTAAATTTACTAATTTACAATTTTTCTTTTAAAAATTATGTTGCCGGATGCTGGTAGCTCACACCAGTAAACCTAGCTACTCAGTAGGCTGAGATCTGAAGATCACGGTTTAAAGCCAGCCCAGGCAGGAAAGCCCATGAAACTCTTGTCTCCAATAAACCACCAGAAAACCAGAAGTGGTGCTGTGGCTCAAGTGGTAGCCTTGAGCCAAAGAGCTGAGGGACAGCATCCAGGCTCAGAGTTCAAGTCCCATGACCAACAAAAAAATATATATCATGTTATTAAAAATGTTTATTTAACATATTTGAAATTTTCCTGTGTGTAAATTTTTTCAGCTATATTTAAAAATTTAAATTTATTATCAAAGTGAGTTTCCATAGTTACAAACCATGAAAAATAAAAAACAAAAAACTAAGGGAGAAAGACCAAAAAAAGATTTCATACCTACATTTGTGTGTTTATTTCCTTAGGTGCATCATGGATAAAACCCAGGACTTAAACACTCAAACAGTCAAAACACTCAAACACTGAGTGCAGTCTCAAATTCCAAGTTCATTTTATAGTACAAAATGTATCTTTTTTACTTTGCTCTTTATTATTCATTCATTATTATTATTATTTTGTTTTTTTGTAGTGGGGCTTGAACTTGAGCTCTTTTTGCTCCTAACATTCTACCACTATGAGCCATAGCTCCACTTTCCTGTTTTCTGGTGGTTAACTGGAGACAGTCTCACGGGCTGAGTAGTTAGGATTACAGGTGTAAAGGATCATTCTTTATTGTTATTATAAAGGTGATTTATACTGGTGTGGGCTGGCTGGCATGGAGGATGCTGCCTCACTCTCACCCTACCTCCCTGCATCCCTGGCACTGGACTGCCTAGCCATGGTCGTTCATGGGTTCAGGGCCCTGCTTGCAGGCCATGAGGGAAGGAGGTACCAGGGGGAAGGGAGACCCATGGGGTGCCACTGGCCCCTACGTGAGGTGCAGGGGCAGTGCTTGTGGCCTGGCCACAGCAGCAAGGGCAGCAAGGGGATGGAGCTCACTGCCATGGGCATGGCAGGGCTGCAGGAGAAGGTGTTTGCTGGGCAGTCAAATATCTATTCCTACATGAGCCCCAACAAATGCTCTGGAATGTGTTCCCCTTCAGGAAGAGACCTCACACATCACAAAATCAAGTGCCAGGGGAAACCATTAGCTGGAATCTACAAAATGCAAGAAGAAAAGAGAAATGCTGGAAACATGACAAGAAGCGGGCTTCCTGGCTACATGGAGATGGGGGAGGGGCTGCTGTACAACTACTGTGACCACAGCAAACCTCCATCGAGGCCTACCTGTGGCTCAAGCAATAACCATACTGCCCTCCTGCGCAAGACTATGTGCCTTCACAAGGAAAGGATTATCTTTTACACATTTAATCTTAGAAGATTACTTCAGAATTTTTGAAGTATATTAAGATGCCTTCTTACTGTAATATTTAATATCTGTTACAGGTTCCTGAGCAGGCTTGAGCAGATGGCCTTATATTACCAAAACTTTTATATAGTACTTGCTTTTTACTTTTTTGCATACAAATGGAATATTTGTGCTTTCCATCCATGCAGTCCAGGACTCTACACAGTTTTAGAAGGAAGAGTCAGGCATGAACTAGGAAGCTGGCAAGTGTGTCCTACAGCTGTTCTGGAACTTGCAAGGGTGCAATATACCAACCTGGTCTCGACAGACGGCTCCAAGCTTTGACAGGCCCACATTGAAGTATGAATATGTTTTTTAAAAGATTTCCAGTAAGTTAGTCTACACTTCTGCTTTCTCAAGCTTAACGACCTGCACCAGCCAGCTTGCATGGAGGGACCCAGGTGCCCTTCCCCAGAGGCAGCTGGTCCAGGCACCTCAAATTGGAACATGAGGTGGAGACCCCCTGGGGGAAAGGCACTGCTCCACATGCCTGGGAGGGCTTTCCTGAAATGGAGTTCCTTATAGAAATGTGAACACTGAACTAATAATAATAATAAAATTTAAAAACTAAACTTTCAAAAACAAACAGAAAACAACTTACATGCATATAGGTCTGGCAATGTATGCAGTTTTTGGTTTCATTTGGGGTTTGTTTTTTGTTTTGTTTTTGTAGAGGAGAATGAGGTGGTACTCTAATCAAAAATAAAGTTTTGTAGAGGACCAGAAATTACTTACCCAATGCCCCACCCACCAAGTTGTGCTGGGTTAGAGTTCCCAGCCTGCTGTGGAGAATTTCTGCCTGTCAGAGCACAGCCTCAAGCTGAAGCAGGGTCCAAGGAGCTCTGCCCCAGTCACCACAGCCATCCATGGCCCTGGGTTAACAGTAAGTTCATTGATTGTGATAGCAGAGGCAGAAGATGCCTCCTCCCTCGTCATTAGGGACCACTTTTCTCACTGCTCACATCCAGGCCCCATTTCCTGCCCGCCCTGCACCCAGGTAAGTGTGAATAGAGACAGGTATGAGAAATGGCCCTTGTCCTCAATCCTCCACTCTGGACCTTACCATGGTGCTACCTAAGAAAGACTTCCCCCACAAGCCGCTAGCATGGTCAGTAGTCATCAGACTGGAGGAGGTTCTGACAAGGGTGTGTAAATGTGAGATGAAATGACTTAGTTGTAACTGTTTGTAGCTTTGTACTTAAGCAAACAAAAAAGGAAATAAAACTTGACACATTTATAAGATTATTTCTTTGTTGATTTGTATGTGCCGCCCCTACAGTATAACCCCTGCTTTCAGTGTAATTGATGTCGGTATAATTTGTGGAGGGGAAGGGGAAAAACAAATCGTTCAAATAGGGATACAGGTGGACCCATTGCAACAATGAGATGTACAAGTCTTTATGTCAAAAACGAAATTCACAACTTTGGGGGGGTGAGGAGGGGAACGGGGAGGATTGGGTGGGGGTTCAGAGTGAGGATGGAAAGGGATGGGAAGGGGAAACAAAGGAGGAGGCTACAATTCTTGATAAGAATTGTACTCATTGTCTTGCCCATGTAATTGTAACTCCTCTGAACAGTATTTTCACAATTAAAAAAAACTTGAAAATTATCATAAAAATGAGAAAAATTAAATTCTTTATTCTAGGAGAAAAAAGGTTATATACACAGGGGTTACAGTTACATAACTCAAGTAATGAGTACATTTCTTTTTAGACAATGTCACACCTTTCCCTCACTCACTCTCAGTTTTACTCTTTTTTTCCATGACAAGAAAATATTTTATTGTTTTTTGTTGATATATGTTAAATTTCCACTTACTTTCAATCATAAAATAAAATAACTTAATCATAAAAATTTGTTGTATACATTACTTTGTGGTGATCAAAAAATTCTTGATATTTTCCCTTGATGGTTATTCCTGGCTAGTAATTATCTAAGCATGTTCTATTGCAACTTATAAAAAAGAAACTTGTCTATGTTGCTCCTGATTGTACCCATGTCTAGAGATGCATTGAGGGACTGTTCGTTCCAGTAATTCAAAATCTGCTGAGTAGATTCCAAACACTTATTTAACTCATCTGAATCTCTGATATAATTCACAGGAGCAAAGTGGGAATGAAATTAAATGATAAGTGCACTCTGCTAATGGCAGATGTATCAGCATCTCTCCTTCTGCTGTTAGTGTACATTTTGCTATCACAAATCAAGTATAGTGACAACAGGGGATATACCATAGAGGGAAGAACATACAAAGGAAACAAAAAAAATCACATAGTACATTCAAAACAATGACAACAAAGAAAAATTTCTTGTGTTCATATTTTGGGGTTCATTTCACTTAGCATTATCTTATATGGACATATGTACATAGTTTTTGAGCTTTTCCACTCATCTCATAAAATTATCCTAGATGCACACTAATTATTGCAAATGAGGGAAGCCATATTTATTTTGGTCTGGCTTACTTCACTTAATATTATTTTTTCCAAATTTTTCCATTTCCTAACAAATGTGGTAGTGACATTCTTTCTGATGGAAGCACAGAATTCCATTGTGTGTGTGTGTGTGTGTGTGTGTGTGTGTGTGTGTGTGTGTGTGTGTGTGTGTGTGTCTCACATTTCCTTGATCCATCATCTACTGAGGGGCATCTGGATCAGGGTTGGTTCAATATCTTTGCTATGATGAATAATTCTGCAATAAACATAGTTGTGCTGCTTGCTTTAGTATGGCCTTGTTTGTGATCATTTGAGTAAATGCCCAACAACTTCGAAGTGGGAGTGAGGGAGGTGGGGGAGGGAAGGGATAGTGGGAGAACAACCAGGGAAGGGGTAACAATGCTCAACAAGAAATGGACTCCAGGATTTGAACCAGAGGAATCTTCACAAGGACCAACAAACATGAAAGCAAAACTGCAAACTCAACTGCTGCGGGTAGAGAGGTGGCATTTCCTACCGAGTTTCTACTCCAAATATACCTGGTCTGCACACTAATGTCCACAGCACTACTTGAAAACTAAAGACAGATGAAAACTAAGCACTTACAGACATTTGTTTTAATACACACGTTAATATTTCATATCATGCAAGCCATTGGTCATTTTTCTAGTTATTCATTGTGTTTGAGAATTGAATAATACTGTAGGATAGTTGAATAAATGAGAAGGGAACAGAAATAAATATGTTAATTACCAATATGTTTGAAAAAATGGTGGAAATTATTTTCAAAGTGATCAAATACTCCTTTCTGCCTTTAATTCTGCTCTAGACCCCAATAATGTAATTCATATGCAGCCCTCTGGTGATTTGGCTTCACAGCTTTTGCACAGTAATCATGGGTGTGCTAAGGCACAGATCCAGCTGCTGACTTGACCTCACTTTGAGTGCATTATGACTCAGTATCTTAGTCAGGCTATGTGGATAGATCTTGACCTCTTACTTCAGGTGTGACCAATGGTCAAATTTCATCTCTATCTAAGACAGCTCCTGTAGATTTAGAAAGGGTTTCCCGCATGCTGAGCTCTACAGCCCCTCACACACTCATTCCAATGCTGTAACATGTTTATCTGTGATGCTGTTTAGGGGTCTTACTAAGAATTAAGAGGCAGTGGAATAGTGAAATGTAGCAAAGCAACAAGCTTATATAAAGCTAAATTAGAGAGGAGTCTAAAAGCCTGGAATATATGAAATTCCTCAGGGAAGTGCTTCATTTATTCTTCTTTTCCCCTGGCACTTATTAAGTGAGTCAGCACCCCCTGTGAATTTGGGAGTTCCTCAATGGTGTCTGCCACTTGCAAGGGTAGTGGTAGTTAGTTGATTTGTCATGCCTAGTCATGCAGCAGGCACTATGTATCCACACATTTAGAGAATTGTAAGAACAAAAACATTTCAGTAGGAAGTTAAAGAAGCATTAGATTGGAAATCCAAATTGTTATGAGAAGCCTTGGTATGAGAACACACAACAATCATCAAAATGTGGGGATGTGGCTCATGAGTTAGATCATGCCTTTTTTTGCCAGTCCTGGGGCTTAAACTCAGCTTCTTTTGCTCAAGGCTAATACTCTATACCACTTGAACTACAGTGCCACTTCCAGCTTTTTCTGTTTATGTGGTACTGAGGAATTGAACCCAAGGCTTCATGAATGCTAGGCAAGCATACTACCAGTAAGCCACATTCCCAGCTCATAGATCACCAGCTTTGAGAGAATACCACCAGGAATGGGTGTGGAGCCCTGAATTCTAATCTCACTACTGGGGACCACACAAAAAAGTGAAAAGAAGGATAGTAGGAAATGAAGGAAAGAAAGAAGCAAAGTTTCAAAATATGGAAGGGAAGGGAAGGAAGGGGAGGGAGGAGGAAAGTGCTTAGTTGCAGTAACAGTTTTTCTTTTTCTCAAGGTGACTTCACAGTCTGGGCATCTGCTAATGCTCACCAGGTCACCCTCAGTAGATGGCAATTGTCTAGGTGGGATGGTTGCCACCCTTACTCCTCTATAGTGGCTGGACTCTCAGAGCCAGATTTTCCATGCATAACAATGGAAACAAGGAAAAAATATGTGTTTTCTTGCAGTATATATCTATGAAGAAGTATCCAGGCAGTCAGAGGGATTCTGGCTGTTGTTCCCTCTGCAGGAAGGATCAGAGATCATAGTATGCCCCACCTCCATCAGACTAACCTCCCCATGGCTACCGCTTCCACTCCCATCCTAAGGTGTCCAGTCAGCTCCACACCTCTAGTGCTGGCAGCACAGAGGATTCAAGGGATTCCTGGGCCATGTCTAGAAAGCCACCCCTGAAAACGAGCAGAGCATTGAAACACCTCCAAGTTTTCCTGGTATCATAGCTATCAAATATGAAGATTGGGGCTGTTTCCTGTAAGTCTGGGTCTTTTAGCAGATATTGTATGGGAAGAGCCAAAGTATGCATGACTACTGATCCCTCATCCAATTCCTCATCCCCATGCAGAGAGGCCAGGTGAGTCTCTCGATTATACACTGTTGCAAACCTGTTCCCATAATCACTTCAAAGACTGGAGATGCTCACTCAGGGGAGAAGATAGAGTGTGGATGGAGTGTGCTGGGTGGTGGCAGAAAAGAGGGCACAGGGTAGCAGTACTGGAAGATAAACCTCCTATCATCTTTCACGATTCTGGTTATAGCAAAGAGATTAGTTGGAAAGCATGTGTGTGCCAAGGCTATTTGCTCATGCCTGTAATCCTAATCAGGAAGCTAAGATGTGAGGATCAATGTTCAAAGCCAGCTAAGCCATACAAGTCTGAGAAACTCTTTCATTTAACCAGCACATAGACAAACTGAAATAGGTATACACAAACACACACACACACACACACACACACACACATACACACACACACACACACACATTATGGAAATGTGTTATGTATGTGAATGCATTTTGTGAACAAGTGGAAGTTTGTTATAAATGTAGATCCTGTTGAAGATTTTATTTAGAATTTCCAATTTGTTCTAATGCCCAGAGTCTGATTTTTCTTACATTCATGGCTTTGTTTTACAGTGGTATTATTGAAATGACATACTTCGGAGAACAGCCAGAACCCAACTAGGCAGAATGTGATTCTCCCTGGCCTTTTATAGGCTCAGTTGAAAAATGCCATGTAGATGGGGTCTTGCACAGGAATGGATGTTGCAGTAACTGAAAGTTTTGTTGTATGGAGTTGTTGGGTATCAGCTATATTCTCAGGAAGTTTGTAAACTTACAACTTTTTCAGTCATGTTTTTAGTAATAGGTTTGAACACTTTCATGAGAATATTGTTATTTTATTTATTTTTGTGCCAGTACTATGCTCTTGCTCAGTTTCTAACTTCCCCATAGTTGGCATTGTACCTCTTGAGCCAAACCTCCACTTCTGGCTTGTTCCTTGCTAATTGAAGAAGAGTTTCATGGACTTTTCTAATTAAAATGTCTTCCAACTGCGAGTCTCAGAATCTGGTCTTCTAAGTACCTAAGTACCTTCGAAGCCTGAGAAAGGCATCCAGATATAAAGTTTTTAAGTGTAACACAACCACAATTTCAGTGATATTGTTTTACCTGATCTTCAAATACAATATTATATTCACTAACTTACACAAGTCTCTCTTGAGTTTTGGGTAACATCTATCTGAAATGTGATATTTGAAAAAAAGAGAACCACAAGCAGAAATTTTGGTATTATTTTTATTTTTGTTTTTTATTGTGTTGGTAAGTATTCAAAGCCAACAAAACACTTTTGGAAGCACTAAATATAATAGCTTAATGATTTCCTACATAATTTCTGAATTGTATTGCTCTGTCAAAAAATAAGTATCATATTTTAATGTTATTCCTAAGGATATCCTTTTCAGTGATAGCCTTATACATTTTGGTCATCAAATTTATATTACTAATAGTTTCAAAGTTGTTGATATTTGATCTGTTGGAATATGTGAAGCCTTGTCATTGACATTGAGTGAAAACTGGGTCACAAGGGCTTGGATGTGTGTATATATTTGATTTCTACAAGTGTATGATAAAGTCATGGTCTGAGTTTTGGTGGTATTTTCAGCCTCATTTATGTTAAGTTTTTTGTATGATATTGCGGCATTGGAAAGAAAGACAGTGAGAAGCAAAGGGAGGCTCACCATCAGCATGGTCTTCGTGTACCTCCTCAGGTTCCTTTCCCTAAAGGAGGTCTTGTTGTGTTCACTGCTTATATTTGTTCTCTCCTCTGTTCCTGGAATACCACCAGGGAAATTCCTCTTCAATAAGATTTTCAGCTTTGGAAGATTTTTTTTGGCAACAGTTTTCTCCATTTTGTTCCTTGTGATAGAATGAAAAGGTAGGTGCCACATTGTCAGGACCTCTGCAATCACTTGATCTCCTTGTTTCCAACAACTTTCAGAACTGTTTCTACTTCCTAAAACTGCTAGTTGTGGTGTAAGGCAGAAGAGTGGACCATAAGGGAGTACTTGAAAGCAGGTAATTTAGGTTTAACCTAAAGGCTACATTTTATTGTTAGGTTAGATAGAGGTACACAAGAAAAGAAAAGTCTCCCCTACACCGTTTCCAATCCAAGGCAATGCATGAGGTCACGGTGGATTTATATGCAAGGTATTCTAACAGTACCTGGCTGAACCATGTGGAATTGAGGACGAATGGGGAAAATTCTTGTGGGGTTGTGCACAGATTGATGGGAAACCAGTGAAGACCTCCACCTCCCAAGTTAGTTCCTGAACAAAGTGACAGGTCACTCCAATGCAGATGCCCTAGATCTTCATGTGCTGATGCCCCAGAAACCTTAGCCATACTTCAGGCCTGAGAACAAAGGTGAAGAGGAAGATGGCCAATAGTTCATTATATTCTAAAGATGTGCTGATGTGCTATCTCTTAATTGCTTACATACAATAAATTTCCTTTCTCTTCCTTCTCTGTGTGTCTTTATTTGATAAAAGGGGAAAATGGCCAGATTGAAGTTGGGACTTCAAATCAATAAAAACCCACCCACAACAGCTCTAAAGTGTTGAAAGAATGAACTTGTTGCAAAGATTGCCTTGGAAAGACAGTCTTGCTGCTCTGGTTAGTCCAGGAGCCTGGGGAATGGTAGGGCTGAAATGCCTTTCTCATCTGGAATTTTGAAGGCTCGCAGAGGCTATTATAGCCACGGTTCAAACAGGAAGAGGCTTTAGTGTGAGGGCTAGTTGTGATAATGCCCTCATCAAGGGAAGTTGGCACACTGTTTCCTTTCATGTGTCCCATTTAGGACAGGCTGGAACAGTGATGTCCAAAGCAGTCACAATCAGTAAGTGTCATATGTAATTTCTAAATTCCTAATACCTTACTTCAGTAACTTAAACAGAACCAGGAGACATTTATTTAAAATTGTTTTATTAAAACAATTATCCAACTTATATCACTTGAACATGTGTCAATTCAAAAGACTATGGAATTTTATATCTTAATTGTGTATCACATTGTTATTTTTGGATTTAACTGAATATACTTGGTGTGTATTTTATCACTCTATTAAATCTTCATTTCACTACTTCATTCTATATTTTTTTATATTTTCTGATTTAATAGTATGTTTATGTAACAATCTTATTGTATTTTTATATGTTTGCTCATTATGGCATTAAATATACAAAGAATAAAATTTATTCTTACTAGGATAGGACTCAGTGTCTTCTGGAAAATACAGACTTAAGGATGTAAAATCATGAAGTGTGCAACAATGTGAATCACTTTAAAATCACTTTCTAAAACAATTATTCAACAAAACTCTTTCTATCTTTCCCAGATTCCATTGCAAAAAACTTTTGCTTTTGTTGTAGCCCTTATCATGGACTCCTTTCAATTGTGCAGCTTTAATCAATTTGCCATAGTTTAGCTTTTATTTTGGTATTCAATAAGGAATCTCACTGTATAATTTGAACACAAAGGGAAATTCCAGTATTTGATAAAGAGTTCAATTTTCTGTGACAAAGGGAGACCCATGAGTAAACTGCCATAAAATACTCAATAATATTCATATAAAATATAAACTTATTCAACAAGTTTATATAATTACCACATAAATGTACTTCATAATATTTTTAAACCGCAATACAATTACATATCTATGTCATAAAATAATTCAGATCACAAGTATAGGATACTAATCTAAATCTATTGCATCATCCTCAATATATCCTTATAAAAATTTTTGTTTTTTCATTACCCTTCACCTTGGGTCCCTTTTTTCTCTTGCAAATAATGGTCTGGTGATGTCCTTAGAGTTTGGCCACCTCTCAATAGCCTCTTCCCTTTTCTGCCTCTAGGTAGTCACTCACTTATAAGACCTGAAGGAATGTTCTCAGATGACTTGTCCCAATGTGTCTGTCCCAATGCCTCAATTTGACTGACTATGCCTACTCTTGCTTTGGCTGGTTGGGGTCTGTGGTAATAGCAAAAAGGGTGACAGGGACAGGCTAGAACTGTGGTATTATGAATTAATGGTAGCAGAAGAGAGTAATTGAAACTAGACTACCAGGGAAAGGATATAGGTGACTGAGACACAGGATTGGAGGGGCATGGAATTGGGTGGCAGAATTATGTGTGCAGGCATTGGTGTAGCAAATAGAGGCATCTGGAGCAGTTTATCAAAGAAAGGGTAGCAGAGACAGAGTGGCAGATAATAAGTTGTCAGGGATTAAGGTAGCACAATCAGGGTAGCAAGGACATGGGTGTGGGATCAGTGTAGCCAGTATTAGGGTACCAGTGATTGGCATGGCAGTGAATAGTGTGGTGCAGAGCTCTGGGCTTGCTCTCTAGTATTGGATGTTAGAACTTTTGAGACCTCCAACAGCTCATCATCAGCTCTTTGGAAGTGAGCATGTGCCGTCTATCAATGCACATGCTAGGTGTTTCAGTTTCTTGAGAACCAGCTGTAGGATCTTGCCCTTATGTCCTTGAGAATCCAAACCCCACAATGCTGCAAAACAGGCTCCACATAGTGAGCTCTAATCACCTCTTGCAAGCCATGCTACTCCAATCTAATGTCAATTATCATGGTTACACTATGTGCCCTGAGATGTGCTCAGGGCACATAGTGCTCTGGGCAGCTACCAGCTTCTCACCCAAACATTCTGGGGCTCCCTGGCAAAGGACAACAACAGATCCTGCTGCTTCTCCATTCTCTCACTGTGGTCCTGGACAAGCAGTCTGTGCTACTTTGATCTCCATATCTTCTTCAAGCCTCAGACCTTGCTCTGTATTCTCTATTTAGGCACTCATTTGTTCAAACTGCCCCTCCTTTTCCTTCCAGGTGATGCCCTCCATGTTCTCATCTTTGTTTTCGTCTTGCAATCTACCTGTGGCTTTTGCACCAAATCCTTGAAGTTCCTCAGCTCCCTCTCCAGTTGTGACTGATGCATGAAAACCTTCATCTCCCTTTTATGTCTGTTTGTCAAGGTTTGTTCTGGAACCCATTGCAGTACTAGGTAACTAAGAATGTGGGTGGAGCCTAAATACTCCCCTAGTATTGGTTGTAGAGAAAGATGCAAATGAGGTATCATCAGTCTCACATACTCAACCCCTAGGTCAGCAGAATAAAGTGATGTCACAATGGAGACACCACCCAGCAGCTATAACAGTATGTGACCCAACAATAGATAATTTAGTTAGTAGAGAGTAGCCAAATCTAGTGGAGTACATGCACAGATTTATAGAACACTACTAAGGGCATCCATAAATCAAGTTAGTTTATAGGCAAAGTGGCATGCCAATCTTAGGCTTGGCTCTACACCTTCCTGTTTGGCAGGACCCCTAGACACACCTCAGACCTAACGACATGGGTGAATAGAAAAGGAGGTGAGTATTGTTTAGTATTCTGAAGGTGTGCTGAGGTGCTGTCTTGTCATGGCTGCCATCTAATAAATGTCCTTTCTCTGACCTTCATGATGTCGCTTTATTTGGCATAAGAGGAAAACTGGAAGATCTAACAAGAATACCTAGAATTTGGGCCAGGGGGTTGTATACTCCATTTTGAGATCATGATAATCCCACCACTTACTGAGCCAGGAAGTTGGGTTAGGAATTCACAAGCTGATAATTGACTCCAATTTCCCTACCTAAAAACATCCCTCAGCACCCCTCATAATCCCATTTCCCAAATGTGTGGACAGCCTTAAACTCTGTTCTCCTGGAGAAGGATTTGAGTATGGGATATCATCAACTTCTCATGTGTGGCTGCCTTATAAATGCAGATTTTCTCAGGCTCAAAACAACTTCAGTGGTGGGATACTCTGTAACAGGTTATACAGAACTTGGTCAATGGATCACACCCCTAGGTAGAACTGTCAAGTGCTAAGGACCACTGAGGGCTCACTTGCTGTCCATGGTATTGCACCAAGGACTTCACTGTCAATGTTGCCCACAGTGCCTAGGCCAACGCCTCTCAAGGACTCCAAGCCCACCCTGCCATGTCTGAGTCTGTGTGAGTTAATTATCATTGAACAACTATGTTTCACAGTCTGTGAGCCACTCACTTCTATAGGCATATGCATTTTAGGGCCTAAGTATAACTCTTTAGAACTCCTTTTACTTCCTCTTGTGTTCTGAGAGCAACAGGTAGTACAGTGCATCTGTCTCCCAGGGGCTGTTTTTTCTCTTCACAAATTTCTTAGAAGCTGCCATTAAAGCAAACAAGTATGAAATAGCACACAATGCTTCCCCTGCATTCCTGGACCTAAGAAGTTCCCAATTCTGAGCACAAACTGTTCAGGGTTGAGTTCTAAAAACTTCACTGATTGGTGAACTTAAAACACTTTTCACAAGGCAGGTATCATCCAGTACAATAGTTGCCACCTATAATCCTAGTTAGAATGGCTGAGATCTACTAGATCAATCAACTTACAGACAATGCAGCACGGAAAATTCTAAGATATTAGTCCCAAAAGAAGAAACTGAGACAAGGAGAGACAAGTGGAAATGGGGGAAGCCTTAACTAGGAGAATGTTTCTCTGAGCAGAGACAAGGGTAATTATTCCAACAAAGTTCTAGAGTTGTAGCTCATCAGTAGAGACTATCAGGTCAAGCCTGACTAAAGCCAATAATAAAACATATAAAAATAAAAACTTAGCTGGGTGCTCACACCTGTAATCCTAGATAATCAGGAGGCTGAGATCTGAGGATAGCACTATGATATCCTCTTTTAACACACTATGTGCTTTATCTAAGACTTAGTTAAGGTTCCTGTGTGCAAATCTCACTCTCACAAGTAAATGTTTGTCTGTCAAAAATAACAAAGTCTACAAAATCTACCTAATGTATCATCAGTAAGTTAACGATAAATATTTGTTAAGTGTGAGTGTTCAGGCATTAGACTAATTCTTTAAAAAATTATGTTGTCCTTCTTTCCACTTCAACAACTGAGTAGAAAATAGAGGCATCTCTGGATTCCTTTGGTTCTTTCTAAGTCTATATTTTCCAGATTGTTTTTCCATTGATACAGAAAACTCCAAAACTGTTGTTACTATTATGTATTGTATTGCAAGTATGTAGAGTAATTTTAAGCATTGAAAATGGATCAAAAGGATTTCAAACTTCATTTTGTGAAAAACTTCCATTCATTATCTAAATTCAAAAAACAACAATTACTAAAGGAACTATTGCTTTGGTAAAAAGAAGTACATGCTAGTCAGAGATGGTCTCTTTCATGTAGGAATCTTGGAGGAGTTGAGTCTATAGTGTGCTGACTTTGAGAAGGAGGTTGCCATGATGTGTCTTTTTTAACACTTACTTTTTGTTTGGCAGTAGAGGCCTTGTGGAACAAACACATTTGTCTCTGATTGATTCTCTTTTAGAAAATCCATGGCTAAAATTGATTGCATAAGACAATAATTGTCCTCCTACCATTTCCTTCTTAGTAATTGTACTTATATTTGTGATTTTGGAACTTTTACCTGCTTATATGTAAGAGTCTTCTGTGGAGTGATTTAAAAAGATAAATGTCAGTATCTCTGTTATAAAGTAGTGGTATAGGTGTTTCTTATACTTTACAATATAAGGTCAGTAACAATGATCATTTTAACAAATCTAGTTTAATTATGCAATCATTATGGTCTGGCAAGGTGGCTCAGTGGTAGAGCACTTGCCTTGCATGCATGAGGCCCTGGGTTCAATTCCACAGCACCACATAAGCAAAAAAGAATAAAGCCAGAAGTGGCGCTGAGGCTCAAGTGGTAGAGCGCTAGCCTTGAGCTGAAGAGCTGAGGGACCGCACCCAGGCCCAGAGTTCAGGCCCCACGACCAGACCCCCCCCCCAAAAAATTATGTAATCATTAGACATTATGTTAATAGTGTCTGAGAAAATTCAAGGTCACTTTATTTTCAAGAGAAAGTCAAAGTAATCAGAATATTGATATTTTTGAAATGTATACAATGAAGCATGTATATTTCCAAAGGCAATGTTACCCACAAGACATTTCCAGAGTTTCTGATTTCGTCATGTATCTCATATAATTTTCCTTTTTGTCTAAATTAAAACTTACTATATATTTTTTCTGCTATTCACTTGTATTTATCATTAAATTGTATTCAAAGAAGTTTCAATTCAATGAGTTTGGTTATTAGTACAATAAATCTTGATTATTGTTGACTCTTCCATTGTTTTTCCCATCTTTCCCACTACTACCCATCCTCTCAAGTTATCTTGTTCCATTTTACATATGTACCATCAATGTAACGATTGTATTTGGTATCCAGTCTTTTCATTAATCTGTCCCTTTTTTTCTTAAACGTCTTCCCCAGCCAAATATGATTTCCCTTTGTGCTATTTATTTTCTTGCACTCTTCATTTTTTGTTATTCAAAGAACGGCCATCACTGAAATACTCTCATGAGTATACCAAGTTTTGTGTTTTTTTTTCATTTTGTATTTATTTCAACTTGTACACAGGAGCTGACATTCAATACATTAGTGCATGAGTACAGTGGATTTTGATCATTGTCATCTCTTTCATAATTTCCCCAACCTTCTCAATCCCACCTTTTCCTCAAGTTTCTTCATTTGGTAGAATATGCATTAAGTCATATAACTGCATTTTCTACCACTTTATTGCTTCATTTATCATTTTCTCCCCATCTTGATCCCAGCCCTACCTCTGAGTACCTGGTTCCTTGTGTTTATTTTGTTGGAAGAGGAGTTAGCTTTTCTAAGGAATTATATCATTTGAATTCCTCCCCAAATCTACCACATTTCAGTCCATATCTATAGTATACTTGAAATCCACCCAAGTGTGTATGTTGTATCATTATAGATTATATCTAACTTCCTGGACTTGACTTTCTTCTCTTAGTTCACTTAACATGATTTTCCCCCAGGTCCTTCCCTTTCTTTGCAAATGATAGAATATCATTCTAATAGATGAGTAAAATTCAACTGTGTGTATACATATAGATATGCATTTATATGCATATAGCTATCACATTTTCCTGATCTACCTGCCACTTGAGTGGAATAATCCATGTCTAAATGTGATTTCTTATAGTTACTGATGTAAAACAGTTGTTCACTGCAGCATTTAACTTTGTGCAGTTCTTGTTTCTTCTTACTTATAGCCATGTGTTTTATGTTTTGGTTTTGTTTTTATTTTGGTTGCCATTTGTGGGACTTAAATTTAGGGCCCTGTACTCTTGCTTGACTTTTATTCAATCAAGGCCAGCATTGTACCCCATAAACCACAGGTTGATTTCTAGATTTTTGCTAATTAGTTGGAGATAAGTGTCTTATGAACTTTCTCTTCTTTTTTTTTTCTTTGTGACAGTCGTGGGGCTTGAATCTTGGGCCTGGGTATTGTCCCTCAGCTCTTCAGCTCAAAGCTAGCACTCTACCACTTGAGCCACAGCACCGCTTCCTGTTTTCTGGTGGTTTATTGGAGATAAGAGTCTCATGGATTTTCCTGCCTGGGCTGGCTTTGAACTCTGATCCTAACATCTCAGCCTCTCCAGTAGCTAGGATTATAGGAATGGACCACCAATGCCCAGCCTTATGAACTTTCTGCTAGGCTGGAGTTCTACCTGGATCCTCACATGTCAACATCCAAAAATACCTTGGATTAGACACAAGTGCAACCAGTACTTGACTACTTCTCATTATTTTATGCTTTTGTTTTCAATGTTTTATGAACTAACAATACCATTTGTATAATCTTGTGGATACAGTCTATTTTCTAACAAAAATCATTCATTTTGTAGTCTGATACTTTACATTTTTATATATGTCGACTCCTATAAGTCAAATAGTTTCATAATTGTATATGAATCTGTTTCTAACAGAAAGATTAAAATGTGCTTATATATATATTACACTTTGTAATATTTTAATATATAACTATATACATATATATGCATATATAATTTATGTATAATATACTAAATATATATCTTTATACATTTATGTACATATATATGTGTATATATGGTATATATGTGCTAGTATTAGGATTTAAACTCAGCGCCTATATGCTTTTGCTTTTCTTTTTTGTTCAAGGCTGGCACTATTCCAATTGAGCCACAGTTCCACTTTTAGCTTTTTGGTTCTTAGTTTGAGATAAGAGCCTTATGGTCTATTCTACTTGGTCTAGCTTGAAACTATGATCCTCATCTTTCAGCCTCCTAAATAGCTAGGTTTAAAGGCATGAACTACTAGCACCAGTCCTATTATACTTGAATTGAAAAATAGATTTAAAGAACAAAGATTTGTATTTTCAAATTAGTATCTTTTCATTTACACTAAAACACACTGCTTTCAAATTGATTTGTTTTTGTTATTCCAACTCACTTACCAAGGAAGGAAAGGAAATGGAAAAGGAAACATTAAAAACCAAGGAACCTCTGAATATACCAAGGCTCATGCCTGCTAGCTATTATTTCTTTGCTAGAAAATATAACAAGATGATATATTCTACAGGTAAAGCAGAAGAACAAGCTCTCCACTGAGGCTGCAGAAAGGCTGATGAGGATGAGGCAAACAACTTTATCTAGGAAGTTTCACAAAGTGTTTGCGGTGGTAGGTTGAGTCTAGTAGGTAAATGTAGCCAATCTTAGAGGAAATTCATTGTAAAAGGCCATATAGAGATGAGGAGAATAACTGAAGGTGAATATGCGATTAGAGGGGATTGCTTTCTTGAAGATAGATGTTTATAGAGTAGGTTTTATACTGTTGAAAATGAGACAGTTAAGGAAGGGATGCATATTTATTTTTTTAGGTCCAGGAATTAGAAATATTATAACATTATCTTTGAAAATTGATAGTAAAGTAAGTGTATTTACAATTTCTATTGCAACATATGGTTTTACCCAATAAGTGGTTGTTTATTCTGAATGGGTTTAGAAATGAAACATCATAATGTATTTGAACACACAAAAATAATGACATACAACTTGCCGTGCATGGAATTAAAAAATATGTAACAAGGCTCATGTCTGAAATCGCAGCTGCTCAGGAAGCTGAGATCTGAGGATAGCTGTTTGAAGCCAGCCCACGCAGAAAAAAATTGTGAGACTCACACTACCAATTAGCCTCCAAAAAAAAGTAGGAGATTGATGTGTGGATCAAGTGGTAGAGTACAAGATCTGAGCTATGCAGCTCAGTGACAGCACCTGGGTCCTAGTTCAAGCCTCAGGACTCATACAAAACAATAAATTATGTGACTAAGGCATGTTGTGCATATTAAATAGAGTTCTCATTCCTTATGCCCTTCATAGTCTACATAACACAAAATTCAGTTTTGTACATGTATTAATTATAGTTACTATAGTAGTACAAATTGTTATAAACATATTATATATATATTACTTATATATTACATAACATTAATGATATTATACATATATTATTCCTACATTATTTATAGTAATTATAGTAATATCAGTGATATAGATGTATGTTTTAGAAAAGGGAATACATTTTCTTTGTTATAACGAGGAAGTAACAGTCACAAAAATTATTCCTTTTGGATTACATATATATGTATATATATATAACTATTTCTTTTGCCTTCAAGATACTGAATGATAAAAGCATTTTCATATGCACTGGTGTCATTGGCATGGAGGTGTTCTCCTAAAGCCTTTACTCCATGCAGAATAAACAGTGGAAGCCTGAATAATTGTCATGCAGGAATTTCTTTAGAAAATTAACCAATCTTGTTTTGATTAGTAACAAATTTGTGCCCAATAAATTCCAATTTTATTGCCATTATAACTATAATTAGAAAGCTAATGTGGATTCATCTGCTCCATATCTCTTAAAAGGTAAAGTGACATTCACAGAATATCCTCAGATAAGCAAGATGGAAAACTGGATTTGAATTCTAGGTCTGCAACTGGTCAGTCTTAGGTACTTCGGAAATTTGGTTGGCCTTGCCTGCCTAGTTCTTTAGGTAGATAGATAGATAGATAGATAGATAGATAGATAGATAGATAGATAGATAGAGATATAATGAAGTACGAATAAAAAGAACAGAATCTTTTCTCAAGTATGTATATTTACATTTTGAAAAGGTAATTTAAAAAGTGTAGCCATTATTGTGTATTTCTTTGAACAAACGATTGCATTTCAGGAGTATTTTTACTTCAGCCTCTATAAGAAGATGGGAAATTGTATCTTTTGATTGTTTGCCAGTTGGTTTTGCATGTGTTTTCAAAAATACATACACATTTTAAATAATGGTATTTATTTCATAGGTCACAAACCAAATAATTGGAGTGGATGACCCTAATGTCTTATTTCAGTTGCCTGAATCAGACTCACAAGAGTCTAAATTTCCTAGTTATGAACATTTCACCATGCAAACTTAACAACATAGAATGGAATGTGAAGGTAGAGCCTTCACATACCTCTAAAGCTTTAAATATATATTAGAGTCATATGCACCTACACTAGTCAGCATTCATGAAACACTGATATATATAATTATGTTCATATAAGAAATATACTTTAACTTAAAGTAAAATGAGATGGGTTGTATACTCTCAATCAAAGAGCAATGATCTCCCACTGCAATTTTTCTCAGTGGGAAAACTCTCCCATGCATTTTACTGACTTAACTTCTATTTTGTGCTTTTCCATTATTGGAGAGGTCCCATTGTGTCTATATAACAATGCTGTAACAGCCTGAGCTGCCTTTCAGTTGTACCTCCATTCTTGTGATCCTGGTCAACTCTGCAGCTGTGATCACATATTTAGTGGACACTTGATCTTGTCAAGCCCTGATTTAAAATCCAGCTTTCACTTCTCATTGTCACACTGTTAAAGATATCACTCCTCTAGATTTATTTTTTATCTTCTTGTATTTCAGACACTGCCTTGGATATTAGATTTTGAAGTAGAATTTTTGTATTTTTTATTGTAAAAATACTGTACAGAGGGGTTACAATTAAATGAGCAAGGTAATGAGTACATTTCCTATTGAGCATTGTTGCCTCCTCCTTTGATTTTCCCCTACCATCTCTTCCCTCCCACCTCCACAACTACTTCCTCCTCCCCACCAGTTTTAAAGTTCATTTTCAATGTAGTGTCTTGTATATCTCATTGTTACAATGGGTCTACCTGTATCCATATTTAAGCATTTACTTAACATCATCTTAAATGGTCATATGTACATAGCTTTTGACCTTTTCTGCTTGTCCTAGAAAGAAGTAAAAATTTTACTTTGCATTTGCTCTGTTGAGGTGTTAGTGATACCTGATGAACTGCATATATAATAATGTTAATAATGTGATGTTTGGACATATATTTGTTTAATTTTTACAATTGAGGAAGTAAATACACATCACTTACAAAACTGTTTTCATGCACTTTGGTATTGCTTTATTGTGACCTTCCTAAATGCCAGGCATGGCAGCACATATTCAAAATCTCATCACTTCTGTGGCTGAGACAAGGCTGGAAAGATCCAAGCCACCGGGACTGTATAGCAAAAAGAGCAAAAGAACCTTCCACAGGTTTTATTACATACTTTTTACACTTAGCCATTATGACCACCATAATGGAACTCCACTTCTTCACTAATAACTCACAGGATGACTGCTGATGATTGGTATCTTGCTAGGTGCTCATATATGTTTGTGTGTCTTCTTTGATAAAGTGTGTTTCCACAGTTTGTATTGAGGAGTTCAGAATATCAGGTCTGTCCATAACCACAACTCTGGAACATCACAGATGATGGGATACCTGCCCAAAGAACTGAGAAATCACAGAGAGGGATAGGAAAGAGGGACACCGGGGGACCCAAAGGTTCATCTCCAGTTTTTGGTGGTCCTGCTTAACAAGCTTTTTATTCAATTAAATATAAGGGTGTGGCCAATTGTATGTGCATAAACTAGGTCATCCATCTATCTTGTGGTTACAACCACTAACATGAGGTACACTTTGTATACATAGTGACAATTAACTCTCTTACTGCTTGGGAGCAGAAGGGAGGAATACATATTTTAGCCATAAAGTATCTCATCTCATCTCCAAGGTCTTACTATTTTACTGTCCTAACAGCTCTAACTTAAACACACTTAAGGTAGTAACTTATACCTCTATCTTGCATGATTGGTTGGCCTTTCCAGAGTACATATCTCAGCCTTCTGAGTGCTGTTTGAGATGGCTTTCTAATCTTTTATCCCTTTCCAGATCTCACAGCTCAGCTCTAGAATCCTTCACAAGTACTCTTACAGTTGTATTTTTTTGGAAATGATATTTTTTTCAAGGACAGGCTTCACTTTTTAAACTCTTAATATTCCCTCTTTCTCTCCCTGTTCCTATCTCTCCCCTTTGTGCTTGTGTTTGTATGTAGGTTGTGTGTGTGTGGGGTGTAGTAATGAGATTTGACTTCGAGCCTCGAATTCTTTCTTGGTGTTTTCACTCATGCCTGATGCTGTACCATGTGAGCCAATGTTCCACTATGCCTTTGACTGATCAATGGAACATCAGTGTCTCATGGATCTGGTTACCCCAGCAAGCTGTGAGCCATGATCCTCCAATCTCAGCCTCCTGGGCATTTAGGAATAGGGATGAGCCACTGGCATCCAGATCTATTGCCAAGTGGTTTTTGGTTTGTTTTGTATTGTTGTTGTTGTTTGTGTTCATCCAAAATCTGTAAGGAAAACAAATCATTTATCATCAGGACTATTCACATAAAATGTGCAGTGTTGAAGGATTAATTATGTTTGTCATCCTGTATGAGTTTTATCTGTTTGCAACTACAGTATGTAATTTGAATTTTTGAATTCTTTTGTTGGAAACAGTTGAGTCACATATAAAATTTGATTCCTCTTGACTTAGTTTTATAATGTGTTTTTTCAGAACAGAATGTATTAAGGTTTAATTTTTCATTTCTGAAACAAGACTTTTATGTTCATTCAATGTCTTGTAAATCATAAGTTCATCGTTTCTTGGCATCATGTGAGTGCTGGGTAGTTTCCTGTAATCTCTCCAAGTGTTTTAGGCACAGTGTCAGACACTTTTCTGAACACATTTGAATTTACTGCTCTGACAAATATGCAAGGTTGTTCTTTGTAATTCTCCTGGTATTTTCACTGTACTTCTCTGAATTCTGCAGTGATAAGTCATGTGACAGTTATGTTGATTTTCTCCCATGTTACATTCGTGATTGCATCTTGGGAACTACTAATATGCACTATTGTACTTCATTCCATTCAGGCTTTGGCCTGTACCCCTCTCACAGCAGAGAGCCAGAGATTTGGAATATTTTCTTCACTGTTTATCTTGGACATCTGTCTTTACTTTCTAGCAATACATTAATTGAATTCACTCTCTAAAGTCTAATAATGCCTTGAAAATGATTACTGCATTTTCATGGCTTTTTTTTTCTTATTTGGCTTCAGGGAAGAACTTAGGTCAGCAACCGTAACTTAGGTTAAAGGAGATTGCAATCATGGCTCAATAAATGTTATTCATTAGATAATGATTACTTCATGGTCTGACTGCCTGCTTCCTTTTCATTTTTATTTTTCAACATAGCCTTTTCTTCTGGAAAATATTTCTGTGACAATTGAATATCAATTCCTACTGTAAGCAGTAATTAATTTTATTCCAACATCAGTTCACAGTACCCTGTGAGTTTCTTCAGGGTATTTTTTTAGGGTACTTCACATTCTTGGCTATCTTTTAAACATCAAGCATCCAATGATAAAGGCATATTGCTTAAATCATCATTTTGATCACTGAAAAGGAAACCATACTGCAATTTCAGTATATGGCAAACAATTTTCTGGTTTTAAGTTATTTTAGATTAAAATTGATGCTGCAAGAATGAACATTCTGTGTATAATTTTATTATATTTTCCTATTTATTTTGTTTTAGTATAGGTTCCAATATAGAAGTATAAAGTTAAAGCATTACTATTATTAGTTTAGATTAATATTTCCAAAAAGTTCAAGAAAATTTTCTATTTATTCACAATTTTCAGTCAATAGAGTGTCCATTATGACCCACGGAGAGAGTTTCAAATTTTTGTGTTTCTTAAAGGTGTTGCTAGGTAATCAAATCCAGTGCTTCATGTGTCAGTCTACTGTGTGCCTATGAGCCTGACGTGGCCTGTGGTTTTATTCTCACTCAATTAATACAAAGAAAAAGTTCAGTAGGAAGGAATTATTACTTGGTTAGTTTATCTAATATCTCTCTCATACATATAGAAATAGAATTAATTATACACTGACTGAAAATGGTATTCTTGTATTACATTTATTAGTAGTAGCTGTTTTTTATAGCCTCTCCCTTCACCCTCGAAGTCCTGCCTCTATCCTACCTCCTCTCACAAGCTCAACTTGACCCACTTCCAGTCAGCCTCCTCCTTCGAAACCCTGTCCTGCTCCACCTGAAATCCCACCTTCAAATAACCTACACTCTAGTAGCCCTGCTATAAACTTTCAAAGCCCTGCATGCAAACAGCCTCCTTCCTCAAATCCTTGCACTGCTACTTGGAAATCCCTCTTCCACTCCATCTCCTCCCTTCTCTGCCACACCAGAAACCTATCTCCTCCCTCAATGCCCAACTTGCTCCACCCAGAACCTCACCTCCATTCAGCTCTTCCCTTGAATGCCCACTCTTATTCTCTGGCTGCCCTGCCACTAACCCTCCAACCCCACCCTTCCCTCAAACCAGTCTTCTCCCTCAAACTCCCTAAAGGCTCCAGGGGAACATCCCCTCTTTCTTCTCCCCCCCCCCCCATAACTAGCTACTCCTACAACCCAGCCAATCCTCTCAAAACCCTTCCCTGAACTAAACTCCTCCCATGAAGCCCTGTCCTGCTACATCAAAATCCATCCACCACCCTATACTTGCCCTTGAAGCCCTGCCTTGTTTCACTAGAAGCTACTCATACAGCCCACCTCCTCCCTGGAAAGCCTGCTGTGCTCCACAATATACTTTCCCACCTCCCCATCCACTCACTCCACGTCCTGCCTTTCTCCCCCATTAACCCAACCCTCAGCTGGGCTCCTCATCCAACAACTAGTTGGGCTCCTCTGGAGAATCCACACTCCGTTCCATAAGATACCCTGCATATAATTATCCTAAACCATTGTAGCCCTACCACCTTCTGAAAGCCCCACCTTAAACTAGCCTCTAGGCTCCAAGTACTGTCCTTCTCCACCAGAAAACCCCATCATCCTTGCTCATTCTGGAAGCCCACATTGCTCCACTGGAAACCATTCCACCAGTTGGCCTCCTTCTTGAAGCCTACCAGGCTCAACTGGAAACCCATGTCCTTCCCTATTCCCTTCTTTGAAGGTTTGCCTTGCCCTACTGGAAACCCTGCCCACAGTAGGCTCCTTAAATATCCTGCCTCATAACTGAAATCCCCAATCAAACTTACTCCACCTCTCCAAGTCCTGGCTGGATTCACCAAAAACCCCACTCTAACTAGTCTGGTCCTTTGGATCTTCACCCTGCTTTCTCAAAGCCCTATACTGACAAGGCTCATTCATTCATTGCCGCCCCCTTCTGCTCTGTCAGAAACCCTTCCACTATACCACATGCCAGAAAATACGGGGTTTTCCACCAGAAACCCTGCTCTTTACTAGCCCACTTCTTCATAACATGCCCTTCCCTCTCAAAGCCACACCCCTCAAAAGCCTCCCCATCAGCCCAGCCTTCCTCCACCAGAAACCCTGCCTTCCATCAGCCTCTTCCCTCAAATTTCCCACCCTGCTAGACGGGAAATCCCACCCTGCCTATCCCATGGAGGCCCACAGCGCTCCACCAGTAACCCTTCCTCTAAGTAACCTCTGTGAGAGCTTGAGGGGCGAGGATGTCCTGCCCCACACTGATGCCACCCTCATGTATGCCAGGACACTTGGGGTAGCAGTGTCAAAGGGTGGCTTGGGGGACAGGCCACCAGATATAGGAAGAGGGGCTTCCAAGGGGATGGAAAGAATGAGATGCCATAACAGACACGTGACAAGAGACATGGCTCCTGGAGCAGAGCAGTGCCCGGCTCTCCTAAGGCTTGAGAAGAGCCCGGGATTGCCTGAGGAAACTGGATCAAGGAGAGGTCTGGGAAATCCCAGGCTGCCAGAGAATGCCAGAAAAGGTCCAGGCA
Source organism: Dipodomys merriami (assembly GCF_024711535.1). Lineage (NCBI taxonomy): Eukaryota > Metazoa > Chordata > Mammalia > Rodentia > Heteromyidae > Dipodomys > Dipodomys merriami. Next base: position 45,260 of record NW_027202887.1, read on the forward strand.
GGCAGGGAGGCCTGGGGAAGCCCTAGGCAGCTGAGAGAACTGGGCAGAGCTGAGAGGCTTGAGAGGAGCAGAGGCTTGAACAGAGGCCAGAAAGGCCTGCAGAGACCTCAGAGGCCTGTGAAGAGTGGAGAGGAGTTCAGCGAGCCCAGGGGCTTGTGAAGAGGTGGAGAGGCCTGTGACAAGGCAGGAGGCCTGAAAAGAGGTCAGTGGAGAGTGGAGAGGTGAGGCTTGCAAGAAAGAGGAAAAAGGAAAACAACTTACCCCCTGGAGTTTGCAGTTGCTCCTAATTTTAATAACCTAGGACAGGGTTGCAGACATATTAGTAAAGCACCGTTGACACCTTTAGCTGTGCTTATGTGGATGTTCTCGCTCACAGGTCATTACACCTCCTCACTTGCAGCCTTCTTCTCTTAGCCAGGCCTTGCAAACAACATCTTCCCTTTAACCCTGCCGTTTTGCACTGGACACTGGGATACCTGTCAGCCTCCTTCCTAAAGCCCTGTCCTGCTCCACCAGAAACTCAACCCCTAACAAATCCATTACTTCCTACCCCCCGCCCAAATGTCTCAAAGCCCTACCCAGCCTGGCCTCCACTCTCAAAGCCCTACCCTGCTCCACCACAGAGGCTGTGGCAGTGCAAACTCCTTCCTATGAACCGAGAGGGCTTCATTGGAAACCCCACACCACCTCATCCACAAAAGTCTTACCTAGTACCTGTTTTATTCCAAATGTGATTTTAAATTGGTATACAATTCATACTACTCAACACGATAAAATAGTTTTACAAAAAGAAAACATCCAAGTGTGATAGTTATTAGATGCCATAGTCTAGTTTGGGGTTATAGTACCAGACAGATACATATTGTGTGAAGGTGTTATCTTATACTGTAAAGCATTCTTTGCAAGTATCAGTAATGTTTCATAAGTGTTCATTTTATTTCTAAAAAAATTTATGCACATTTGTGCCCATTAACTTTAAGAATATTAGCTATTTTGGTTGAGGAAAGAGTATTAGTGTGCAAAAGTATAATTTTAGAGTTCCTTTCCATACATGTACTGGAGTTTTAATAACAGAAGTTCTCTAAGTACCAGAATTAACTTTCCGTTTCCTTCTTCCACTAAGGTGCCCTTTGGAAAAAAATGAATTGTGATTATACAGGTAAAATTTAGAAATAGAAAAGTATAATTATATAATTACATAATTATATAATTATTACATAAGACAAAAATATAAGAAATGCCCTGTGTATTTCTGAAACAGACAAACAAAAAAGACAATAATGAAGCAGAAGGGAATCAGGAACTTTGTATGTGTGATATATAACTGGAGACTTTAAGAAATACAACGAATCAGGTAAAAATATCTTTGATCAAAATGTCATGTTGTTCAGTCTATTTCATTGTAAATATTACTTTTGTTAACCTCTGACTGAATGTTTGTTTCAGCAGTGATATGCCCAGGGAACTATGTGGTTAGGCAATTTCATCATTGTAAGATCATTAGGTTCATGGACTTTACCATACCTGAAATAACACTAGATATGCAATCCTGTTGGTCCAACACTGTAAGCCAGGCCTGGGTTTTACCAAAGCTCTGTATATGTATGCTATTGTTTTATTTAGGCTTTATTTTTGTTTATTTGGATGTCTTCTGGTCCAGGAGGAGGCAGCAGTAACAGTTCGTGGATGGTGAACACATGCATGTATCCATGGCTGAAATCTGCTCTTGTTTTATCTAGGCTTCCCCTAGAAATAAATGATGACAATTATATCTATCATGGTATAGTGTCACTATTAACATCTAACACATGTTGACTATATGTTTTCTATATTTCTTTTTACCATTCTCTTTCTCTTTCTCCCTTTTTCCTTCCTTCCTTCCTTCCTTCCTTCCTATCCTCCCACCCTCCTTCCTTCTCACCTTCCTTTCACTTTCTTTTAATTTTAATTTAATTTTAATTTAGATATTTTGTTTGCGAGACAGGTATTCTACAAATAAAGACACATCAACAATCTTTTTATTTACTGATTTTGCCAATACATTATCAATTTTGTTGATGGTCAAACAGAAGCTAGGCTAAGCTCATTCTTACTTTGGTCTGCCAAGTAGCTGGGATCATGAATGCATTCCAACCTGCCTGGCTTTACAGTGATATGGAAATCTTAATACCTCCCTTCCCAGACTGATTCTGAACTATGATACTCTCAAATTCTACCTCTTCAGTTAATTATGTGAACTCCAATAGCCTGCTCTCAGTATAGGTGATCCAAATGAATGATTAAAGGCAATAATAGTCTCTTTTTGCCAGTCTTGGGGCTTGAACTCTGGGTCTAGTCAGTGTTCCTAGGCTTTTTTGGCTTGACACTTGAGCCACTGTGACACTTCAGGTTTTTTCTGTGATTAATTTTGGAGATAAGAGTCACACAGACTTTCCTTCCCAGGCTGGCTTTTAACCATGATCTTGGGATCTCTGTCCCCCAAGTAACTAGGATTACAGGTGGAAGCCACAGTTGCATACCTGAAATTTGAGTTTAATCACTGTTTTTTTATGTTAAAATATAGGGTAAGATTGAAAATATAATTACAATAGTCAGATTTTTTTTATAAACTTTTTTTTGGGGGGTCCAGTCGTGGGGCATGAACTCTGGGACTGGACGCTGTCCCTCAGCTCTTCAGCTCAAGACTAGTGCTCTACCACTTGGGCCACAGCACCACTTCCGGCTTTTTTTTTCTTCTGCTTATGTGGTGCTGAGGAATGGAACCCAGAGCCTCATGCATGCAAGGCAAGCGCTCTAGCACTGAGCCATCTTCCCAGCCAACAATAGTCAGATATTTTAAAAAGTAATTTTGTTTCACATTAGAAACTCATCTTTACCAGAATTAAGGGATTACTTTTCTGTTTGTCGTCTTGTATGTCATTTGGGAAATTAAACTTCATGTCTTCCAAGTGGGATAAATGGCCTTATGTGCCGGCTCATATCTATGATCACTGTCAGAAATCAGAGATCAAGAGTATCACACTTTGAACATAGCCTAGACAAAACTTTACAAGTCCCAATCTGCACAAATAAGTGAAGCATGGTGACTCATGCCATTAATCTCAGCAACACAAGAGGCATAGGTAAAGGTAACATGGTCTGTGCATTTTCCACACAACAAAGAGATTGAAAGAATTTAAAAGCAAAAAAGGCAAGAAGTACAAAAAGACTATAGTTATAAACAATAAATATATGTAAAATTAAATGCATATTTACAATAATTAATTTTAGTTGCAAATTTGATTTTATAACTATTTCTCCACATTGGTTTTTTTTTAGTCGGGGGCCTGAACTCTTGGCCTAGGTGCTGTCCCTCAGCTCTCCAACTCACGGCTAGTGCTCTACCACCTGAACCACAGTGGTACTTTATCTTTTTTCTGCTTATGTGGTGCTGAGGAATTGAACCCAGGGCCTCATGCATGCAAGGCAAGCACTCTACCACTGAGCCACCTTTTCAGCCCCTATTTCTTCACCTCTTCATTAATTTGCCTTTCTGGTCTTGATCTCACTGTCACCTATGATTACTTGATTCCTAGTGTTTATTTTGTTGGACTATAAGTTAGTTTTTCTAATAAATTATATCATTTAATTTCTAATATGAATCTATCATATTTCAGTCCTTACACTTATATACACCAAGTGTACCCAATTGTCTATTGTATATTTAGAGATTAATTCTATCTTCCTCAGGTGAGACAAAACATACATTCTTAGTTTCTCTTGACTTAATCGAGTTTTTACCAGGTCCTACCATTTCCTTAAAATGATGCAGTATCATCCTTTCTAATGGATGAGAAAAATTCGATTGTGTATATATACCACCTTATCCTGGTTTATTTTTCAATTGAGTGAAAATGTCTAAATGTCATTTTTTTTTGTATTTAGTGTGCTCTATCTCTCAATGTAGCATTTAAGTTTGCATAACTTTTGTCCTTTTGTGTTTCGATGTGTTTTATGCTTTGGTTTTGATTTTTATTCTTCATGCCATTTCTGGAATTTGCATGAAAGGACTTGCACTCTCCTTTGACATTTTACACTCAAAACTGGCATCCTATTACTTGAGCCACAATTCCATTTCTGGATTGTTGCTGGTTAATTGGAGATGAGAGTTTTATGAACTTTCTGTCCAGACTCGCTTCACACATGAATTCTCAGATATCCACATTCGAAATATCTAGGACTATACACAAGTGTCAGCCTCACCAGGGAGATTCTCTGTGTTTTATGTTATTCCTGTCAGTATGATAACAACTTGTTATCTTACTCATACTAGGTAAATGAAAGCAACCTGTTATCATTTACCTAATATTGTGTATGCAATCTATTCTGCAACAAAAGGTGCCTTTATTCACTCCTTGGCCTGATGGCTTACATCTTTAAATATGTCAATATATAAATCATTAGTTCAGTATGATACACGAATCTACTCTAGAGGGAAGGAATAAACATTTGCTTGTATTTAGATGACCGTTTCTAATATATATACATATATATTGTTTTACAGTATATATTTCAAATATATTTAATTATCTTATAGATGTAGTATAACATTACTTATTATATAATTGTGTATATTATATGATTAGTATATGTAATATATAATGTATTTATAATATAAATTTATACTATATTATATAATATATAAAACACATAATAAAATATAATAAATATAATATAACCTAGTGTAATATATAATGAAAATAAATGATTATCAATTAAATAGATAATAATAAATATGTTTATAGAATTGTCACATTTATATACTTATATATACAATATTATTTAGATGACAGTTCATAATACTTTATTTCTCTATAAATTTAATTAATTAATTTTTGCTAGCTTTGGGGTTTGAACCTGGGGTACAGCTGCTTTCCTCAACTTATTTTCTGAAAGCAAGCACTCTACAAATTGATCCATATCTCCACTTCTAGCTGTCTGGTGAAGAGTCTCACAGAATTCCCTGTCAATATGTTCAGATCTCAATGTCCTGAGCAGCTGGAATTAAAGGATTGAGACACTATTCGCCCCCCTCTATTATAGTTGAATGGACAAATGAATTAAGAGAGTTGTAATTTTATCAAATTTTTATATTTTCAGTAGCACTAAATCACACTGTTTTTTTTTCTAATTTTTTATTACTATGAAAATACCCTACAGAAGATTTACAATTACATGGGCAAGACAATGAGTACATTTCTTATCAATCATTGTTGCTTCCTCCTTTGTTACCCCTTCCTATACCTTCACATATCCCCCCTCCTTACCCCCTCCCCCTGCCCACTCTTATCTCCCCCTCCACTTCCACCCACAACCCCTCTCCCACGCCAAAGTTGTAAAGTTTGTTTTTCGACATAACGACTTGTACATCTCATTGTTGCAATGGGTCCACCTGTATCCTTATTTAAACCATTTGTTTTTTCCCTTCCCCTCCACGAATAATACCAACATCAAATACAGTGAAAGCAGGGGTTATATGCTGGGAGAGGGACATACAAAGCAATATAAATATGTTAGAAACAATTGTATGAAAAAAACATTTGAATACTTATCTTGGGGTTCATTTCACCTAACATCAACATATCTGACCTTTTCTGCTTCTCTCAGACATATACTAGTTATTGCAAATAAGGGAAACCATGGGGCCTATGTTTCTTTGGGCCTGGCTTACTTCACTTAATATAATTTTTTCCAAGTCTTTCCATTTCCTAACAAATCCCACTTTTGGGCATTTACCCAAATGATCACAAACAAGACCACACAAAACTACCAGCACAACTATGTTTATTGTAGCATTATTTACCATAGCTAAGATATGGAACCAACCCAGCTGTCCCTCAGTAGTTGATTATCTCAAGAAAATGTGGTATATATACACAATGGAATTCTATGCCTCCATCAGAAAGAATGACACTACCACATTTGTTAGGAAATGGAAAGATTTTTTTTTTTTGTCAGTCGTGGGGCTTGAAACTGGGCCTGGGCACTGCCTTTCAGCTCTTCAGCTCATGGCAAGAGCTCTACTATTTGAGCCACAGCGCCACTTCTGGCTTTTTTTCTTTTTGCTTATGTGGTGCTGAGGAATCGAACCCAGGGCCTCATGCATGCAAAGCAAGAGCTCTACCACTGAGCCACCTTCATAGCCCTATGGTTGTTCTTCTTATGGGCAGTGCTTGGATCAATTCTAGTGCTTAATGTGTCAAAGTCTATTCTGTGCCTTCCAAGCCTGACATGACCAGTGGTGTTATACATATTGATCAGAAATGAAAGGAATTAATTTAATCTAATTCCTCATATATACAGAAATACAATTATTTTAAACACATGCTGAAAGAGAACTTTTTTGTATTATTGGTAAATGTTTTATTCCAAATTTTATATTGTTTATAGATTTCAACTAATTGTTAAGACAAATAGTGTTAGACAAAGGACATTCAAAAGTATGGTAGCAGTGGGGCATTGGAGGATTACGCCTGTAATCTTAGTTACTTAGAAGGCTGAGATCTGAGGATCACAGTTCAAAGTATGCCCAGGCAAGGAAAGTCCATGAAACTCTTATCTCCAATTGACCAAAGAAAACAAAAAATGGTGCTGTGGATCAATTAATAGAGCCTTTGCCTTTAGCTGAAGAGCTCAGGGACAGTCCCCAGGCCCAGAGTTCAAGCCCCATGACTGACAAAAAAAAGTATGGTAGCAGATACTAGATTCCTTAGCCTAGTTTTGGGTTATGCTACTGGCAGATACATGTTGTATGACATTGGGTGAAGGTGGTGCCTTACACTGCAAATAATTCTTGGAAATATCTGCTTGGTAAGATTATATTTTTAGACCATTTATGTGCATTTTTGCACATTAGCTTTAAAATGTTAATTATTTTAAATTCTTTGATTTACTTGAGGGAAAAGCATGAGTGTGTAGAAAGGTGACTTTCAAGACATCTTTATTTTTTAATTTATTTTTTATTGTGAAAATACTGTACAGAGGGGATACAATTACATGGGCAAGATAATGAGTACATTTCTTATCAAGCATTGTAGCCTCCTCCTTTGTTCCCCTTCCCATCCCTTCCCAGTCTCCCCCGGCCCCTCACCCAATCCTCCCCCCCCCCACCAAAGTTGTAAAGTTCGTTTTCGACATGACAACTTGTACTTCTCATTGTTGCAACGGGTCCACCTGTATCCTTATTTAAATGACTTGTTTTTCCCCTTCCCCTCCACAAATTATACCGACATCAAATACAGTGAAAGCAGGGGTTATACTGTGGGGGAGGGACATACAAAGCAACAAAGAAATAATCTTATCAATGCATTAGAAACAAATCAGAAAGAATGACATGGCCCCATTTGTTAGGAATGGAAATACTTGGAAAAAATTATATTAAGTGAAGTAAGCCAAGCCCAAGCAAACATAGGTCCTATGGTTTCCCTTATTTGCAATATCTAGTATATGTATGAGTCAAGCAGAAAAGGTCAGATAAGGTGATGTTAGGAAAATGAACCCTAAGATAAGTATTTAAATGTTTTTTTTCTTTCATGCATTTGTTTCTAACGCATTTATAAGATATCTTTCTAATGAATGGTTTCAGAATTCCATTTCCATAAGGCTTATTGAAGTGGCTAGTAACATAAGCTCCCAAAGTAACAGAATGATCCTTCCTTTTCTCCTTCCAATAAAGTATCATTGGAAAAGAGGGATGTGAGATGTACAGATATAAGTCTAGAGCAGAAAATATACTTGAAATTATAAAAAAAATATTTTGTTGACATATGAAGAGCCAGATTAGACAATGTCTTTTTCATTTTCTATTGAAAGGAATTTTACACAAGTATGTTTAATGGAAGACATTTTGAAGAATAGAAGACAAGAAATACTCAGTGCTCAATATAAAAAAAAGCTGAAAGGAATCAGCAACCATATAAGTGTGATATAGTGTTGGATACTTTAAGAAATGCATTGAAGCTGGGCGCCGGTGGATCACGTCTGTAATCTAGCTACTCATGAGGTTGAGATCTGAGGATCACAGTTCAAAACCAGCTTGGGCAAGAAAAGTCCGTGAGACTCTTATCTCCAATATACCATTAGAATACCGGAAGTGGAGCTGTGGCTCAAATGGTAGAGCACTCGCCTTGAGCTGAAGATTGCAGGGACAGTGCCTAAGCCCAGAGTTCAAGCCCCACGACTGACAAAAAAAAAAAAGAGAAATGCATTGCTTCAGGTAAAAAGTTATGTGGGAAAGGCATCTGTTTACTGAATTTATTCATTGGAAAGGTTATTTTCACTTGTGAATCTATATGTATATATGTTCCAGCAGGATCTGCCCAGTGAACTGTATGGTTAGGCAATTTCATCATGACAAATTCATCAGAAGGATGGACTTCCACAAACCTTAACACCCCTGCAATATGGTTCACTGTACATGCAAATTTAAGTGGCCACCATTGTATGTCACACCTGTGTTTTACCAAAGCTTTGTATATAGTCTGTTATTTTTCATGTAAGCTTGACACAAAATATGTCTTCCCCTAGAAATAAATGATGGCATTTATAGCTAAAATAGTTAAGTATAAATCTTCACGTTTAACACATGGCTTAATATGGGCTTTCCTTTCCTTTCCTTATTTTATCTTCAGGATATTGATTTGAGTTTAGATGTTGTGTTTGCAAGACAGGTACTCTACCATTTGAGGCATTCCACCCATCATTTCTTGTTTAAATTAGTTTGCTCACAGATTAGCAATTTTTGCACCCAGCTGTACAGAGGCTATACTCCTACTTACCTATGTCTGCCATGTAGCTGGGATCATGGTTGCATTCCAAAATCCCTACCTTATAGTGTGAAATGGGTGATAATTTCTTTCCTAGACTCTTTTTGAACTGAAATCCTCTCAAAGTCTATCTCTTTATTAAATGGTGTGAGCTGCAGTGGCCTGCCTGCCCCTATTATATATGACTGAAATGAAATGATTGAAGGCAATTTGAGCTTAGACACTGGCATAATATATGTGATTTGATATTAAAATATAGGGTAAGTTTGAAAGTAAAATTATAGTAGTCAGATATTCTGCTAAGTAATTTTGTTTCACATTAGAAACACATCTCTATTTAAACATCTTGGTTTTTCTTCCCCTTACCCTCCCCAAATTATACCAACATCAAATACAGTGAAAACAGGGGTTATGCTATGGGGGAGGGATCCATTGCAACAATGAGATGTACAAGATGTTATGTTGAAAAATGAACTTTACAATTTAGGTTGGGGTGTGGCTGGGAAAGTGGCTCAGTGGTAGAGTGCTTGCCTTGCATGTACGAGGCCCTGGGTTCGATTCCTCAGCACCACATAAGCAAAAAGAAAAAAGCTGGAAGTGGCACTGTGGCTCAAGTGTTAGTTTGCTAGCCTTGAGCTGAAGAGCTGAGGGACAGTCCAGATTGCAGGCCCAGATTGCAGGCCCCACGACTGACAAAAACAAAACACAACAAAACTCATGCAATGTACCTTGATCAGACTCACACCTTCTTTTCCATTCTCCCTCAACACTGCTAGTGGGAGATTTGATTGAAAACTCAGGAGAAGGGCCCAGAGACAGAAGATTCATTACAAGAAAGAGATGAACAATTGGGTGGGCTTCTTGGGGTGCAGAAGTTTTCTTGTGGAGCCAAAAAAAACATTTGTATGTTCCACAAAAATGCAGAGCAATAGGGAAGTTTTCCTAAAACCATTTTTCTTGGTTCACTTCTAGATTGAATGCTCTTTCATAAATTTGCCCCATACACATAGGTTTTTGTTTTTGCTTTGCCAGTGACAGCTGCTTCTATAGAGATAGCTCCTGCCCAAGTTCTGGGAACACATTATTTGGACATTTCCTGTTTGTCTGTTTCTTTGTAGTGTGAGCTGTTGATGCTCAGTGAGCACCAGGGGAAGTTGGCTCTGTGGTCTTTTCTCTGTTCTGGTCTGTGCAAGGTAGCCTGCTCTCCCGGTGCCATTTGCAACTGAAGAGCACAGACTCTGGAGCCAAAGATCTTGCTGTGTACCTTATAGAAAAAATGTGAGTATCAATACACAATCCTGAAAACAGATAGTTATAACTCACGCATCAAGTATGTATATGGCTTATTTCAGTTCCGATCTATAGTTATTTCCGCTTTTGTTTTTGTTATTTGGAAGTTTTTGTTTTGTTGAGACAATATTTCACTATGTACCTGAGGTGTGCCCTGAACTCGTGACTCTCTTGCCTCAGCCTCTCAAGTGCTGAAGTTACAAGCCTGTGTCACCACCTTGTTCAGATTATTTTTGTTTTTTTTTGACCCATTTCTGGGTCTAGAACCTAGGGCCTGAGTGCTATGGCTGAGCTTTATTGCCTAAGGCTATTGCTCTACTTGAGCCACAGCACCCCTTCCTGCCCTTTTCCTGGTTAATTGGAGATAGAGTCAAGTTGCCATAGAACTCAGCCTCCTGAGTAGATAGGATTGCATGCATGAGCCACCATGCCTAGCCTTTTTTTCTTTTCTTGGGGCAGTGGGGGGGAAGGTGCTAGTGCTTGAACTTAGGGCCTAGGCACTTTCCCTTAGCTTTTTTGCTCAAGATGAGCACTCTGATGGAATTCTATGCCTCCATCAGAAAGAATGACATTTCCCCATTTGTTAGGAAATGGAAAGGTTTGGAAAAAATTATATTAAGTGAAGTAAGCCAGGCCCAAAGAAACATAGGTCCCATGGTTTCCCTTATTTGCAATATCTAGTATAGGTATGAGTCAAGCGGAAAAGGTCAGATAATGTGATGTTAGGAAAATGAACCCTTAAATATGTATTTTAATGTCTTCGTTTCTTTCATTCATGTGTTTCTAATGCATTTATAAGATTATTTCTTTGTTGCTTTGTATGTCCCTCCCCCACAGTGTAACCCCCGCTTTCACTATATTTGATGTCAGTATAACATGTGGAGGAGATGGGGACAAACAAGTCGTTTAAGGATTCGGGTGGACCTGTTGCAACAATGAGAAGTACAAAATGTCATGTCAAAACCAGCTTTACAATGTCGGTGTGGGTGGGGGGAGGGGGGTATGATTGGGTGGGGGGAAGGGGGGTGGCTGGGAAGGGAGGTGAAGGGTAAACAAAGGAGGAGGCTGCAATGCTTGGTAAGAAATGTATGCATTATCCTGCCCATGTAATTGTAACCCCTCTGTACAGTATGTTCTCAAATAAAATAAAATAAAATTTTAAATTAAAAAAAAAAGATGAGCACTCTGCCACTTGAGCCATAGTTCTACTTCTGGCCTTTTGCTTCTTAGCTACAGATAGAGTCTTCATGGACTTTCCTTCCTGGGCTGGCTTCAAACTTTGATCCTCAGATCTCAGCCTGCTGAGTAGCTAGGATTACAGTTATGAGCCATTAGCATTAGTGTTTTTATTTAGAATTTGGTCATTCTGCTGCCTAGTCATTCTCTTTGCAATCATACAGCACTCGTAAGTGATATTATTGCATGTCAGGGGAGTCTGCCATCTCTGTTAATCATCACCCTCAAAAGAAAGTCTGGAGCTTTTAAAATCTATAACTTTTATAAATCACTGAAAATATTGATACTTGTTTCCTGTAAATCGACAGAAAATTGTATGAAATCCAACAGACGGTGAGAAATTGACTATTTACTTCTGCCAAATTTGGTCTCAGCAATTATGACAAAATGCTTGGAGTTCTGTATCAAGCCACTTAGGCCTTGGGAGATCAGAACATTAATTCATGGACCCATTGTAAACTAAAGGAAAGGGAAGGCTAAGAGCTGACTCATTTGGTCAATTTTTCATATTTTTCCCTTTTCCTTCCCCCGTTCCTTTTCTTTTCCCCTTTTCCTTTTCCCTTTCCCTCTCCCTTTCTCTTTCACTCTTTCACAGTACTGGTATTTGAATTCAGGGCTTTGCTTGCTAAGCAGGTATAACTCAGCCACACCTCCTATTTTTACTTAACTTATTTTTCAAATAGAGTATTACATTTCTGTCTGGGCCAGCTTGAACTGCAATTTTCCTATTTGTATTCCCCAAATATCTGGAACTACAACTATATAATCATATGTTCAGATTTTTATTGGTTGAAATGAGGTCTCCCAAGATGAGTTCTCTTAAACTTCTTGTCTAGGCTGACCTTAAACTGTAGTCCTCCCAAGTAGCTAGGACTACAGGCATCACCACTTCTTTTTAGATAAGTTTTCACTGTGTAGCCCATGCTGGCCTTGAACTTGCTGTCTACCCAGGCTGCCCTTGAAATTCTCAGTTCTTCCTCAGCCTTCTGAGTGCTGGGATCAAAGACATAACTTAGAGTGATATCTCCACTTCATTGAAAAGCAACAAAGACAAAAACTCACCTTAAACTTAACTATCTCTCATATCAACTACTGAAATTTTCACTGCTTTTCCCTTTCAGAAGAAATTAGACTGACATTGTTCATTAGGATGATGCTTAATGGTTTTGTGATCTGCTGTTCCCTTCTCCCTGCGTTGGTAGTCAGCTTCTATAGCCCTCCCTAGCTTTGCCCTTGGTAATAATGTAGTAAATGATGTTCTTACCATATAAAATATTAACTACTTTATGCTTTGATAGATGTAAGACAGTTTCTGGCAAGCATGAGAGTGATTTTGGAATCCCTTTTGTCACAGAATAGTGGAAAACCGTAGTAGAAAAACTGTGTAATTCAGTGTTTTCCATGGCAGCTCATCAACTGGTAAGGAGAAGTGGCTATTTGCAATAAGCAGGGAAGGGAGTGGTGGAAATACCAGCATGTGCAGTGAATACTGAGTACTTCATCTTCCTTTAGGTCATCTTTCTCCTAGACTTCTCTTCTTTGGACTTTTCACACTGTACTCTCTTGAGAAAGTTGAAGAAGCTGTTGAAGAAGCTCTGCAATGACCCTGAAGGAGGACTGAGCAAGGTAACTTGAGTTGGCCCTTAACCTGTATTGCTTCCTCTCTTCAGAGAGATATGACTCTACCAAATAAAACATACTGGACTACAGATATATGCAAATAAATTGCCTCTAGAAGCTTTATTGGTATTTTTGCCAACAAGGATAGTAAATACCACCTTGATTTGTCATTAGCATTAGAAAGGAGGCAGAAAAGCTGTATAACTTATCTAATCATTTTAGAATATATTAAGTTACATAAAATCTATGTAAATAAAGTCTGAAAGATTTGTCTAGCCAGGTTCTTGTAGCTCATACCTGTAATACTAACTACTCAGGGTTGAGATCAGAGGATTTCAATTTGAAGCCAGTGTAGGCAGGAAAGCCTATGAGACTCTTATCTCCAAATAACCAGTTGGGGGGAGGGGGGCAGATGAGGAGGGGTAGGCTCGAGATGTGGCTCAATTGGTGGAGTGCTAGTCTTGAATGAAAAAGCCCAGGGACAGCACCAAGACCCTGAGTTCAAGCTCCATGACAGGCACACACACAAAAAAATGAAGTCTAAAAGAGAAAATATACATGGAAAGACAAATAAGAAGGTTTGGTATTTAAAAGAATTATCTCCCATACTTAATTTTTATTATATAACATTTGTTCATAATCTTTTTGAGTTTCATAACTGCCTGATGGTAGTAGAAAGGGCATATACATTTAGCAGATCTTTTTTATTTTCTCATTTTGTTTTTTGGTGTAAAACTAGAACTCAAACTTAGTACCTGTTGCTTTGGCTCATTAGGTAGTGCACTACCAACCAACTAAACCATGCCTCCAACCCTGATGTTTTTGTTGGTTGTGGGGCTTAAACTGAGCCTGGGCATGGTGCCTGAGCTCTTCAGCTCAAAGCCAGTGCTCTACCATTTGAGCCACAGCATCTAATCCTAATCGGTTTCTTTGCCAGTATTGGTTCTTGAATTCTGGGCCTATTCCTTAGCTCCTTTTTCTCAAGACTAGCATTCTACCACTTGAGCTATTTCTGGCTTTTAATTGCAGATAAGACTTTCCTGACAAAGCAAACTGCAATCTTCAGATCTCAGCCTCCTGGGTAACTAGGATTAGAATCATGAGCTAAAAAGAAAACTTCCTTTATTTTTAAGAGGAAAAAAGAGTGGTCTTAGACATGCCAAGGTCCTAAGTAAAAATGTGAGCTCTTTAAACTTTTAATTCAGTGTTTTTCTCCAGTGGAATTCATACCAGTACTTATTTTTAAAAATAGTTCTGTCACTGCTAAAAGATAAAAGCATGAGTCCCTAAAGTATAACCCTAATGCACTTCTGCTGAGTGATAGATGTCTATTGACCAGCTTAGCCTGTGTAAAATTTCATCAGGGCTGTCAAAGCCTGTGATCTACAGCACTGATAGTCTATTGTGACAGTTGGTTCTGTAATAGTATCTGGAATTTTCTCCTACTCATTTGTCTGCCTAGCTGGATGTTGAGACCTGGCAGCAGGAACAGCCTGTGGTACTACATACATGGACCAAGAAATCTGCCCATAACTATGAAAATAACTGCCATGAAGTATCTGTCTTTGTTAGCCCAGGGGCAACCTATTTTGAAGTGGAATTTGATGAGAGGTGTGAAACCAAAAAGCGCTAAGACTTACATGTATTTTCTTCCAAGCAATAGTGGATCAAAAACAAGAGAAAGAATATCATAGAGATTATGCCTTCACAGGTATGATTATCTGGAATTTACAGATTCTAGAGTTAGGAAGACACACTGACACAAAACTTGGTACTTATAAGTGGCCTAAGGTAAGTCATATTCCCAAATCAAGGTAAATAAGTACTTCTGTAGCAATTCTTGTCCTTTTTCCAACTTTAGAGCTAAAGGTATGGTGTTTGGAAAAAGAAGGACTACCTAGGCTCTGGTGGCTCATGTTGATAATGTTCAAAATCCTAGCTACTCAGCAGGTTGATATCTGAGGAATAAGATTTAAAGCTAGCCTAGGTAGACAAATCTAAGAGAGCCTTATCTCAACCAGCAAAAAGCAAGAGTGGAGACATGTTTTGAATGGTAGAATGACAGCCATGACCAAAATAGCTGAAAAAGACTCAAAGCTCTAAGTACAAACCTTAATACTGGCACATTTCTAGAATGTGTTATTAGATAGTTTTGACCATACATCAGGCTGTCAAGGGATGAACACAGGTTTAGGGAGAGGGAAGTCAGCTAGGGAAAGGCATTTTAGAAAAGAAGTGCTGAGCTCAGGGCAGGACTTTGAATCAGCTTAAACAAGCAAAGAAGAAGGTAGAGACATTTCAAATGGAGGGCGGTACACCTACAGTGGGCCTGTGATGAAATGGGAAGGAACAGGTGACTAAAAAGGGGATGATAATGGGTAGATTCTGAACATGTGGTACTTGTGGTTTTAGTGGCCTTCAAGTGGTAAGACCTAGTTGCACTCTCAAGATAGACATTGTGGCTAAAGATTCGTAACCAGTAACGAACAGCAAGTCATGATTGGGGACTACCTCACATCACTCATGGGCATCTTGAGGAAATCTACAAGGAAGGTATCCAGGACAGTAGGAAGGAGTATCAGGAAGAAATTCTGGCAGAGAAAAGAGAAAGAACTTAAAGAGGGCCAGAGTTTGCAGAGCCTGGGGTTCAGTGGAGAGGCTTTGCTCTGCAGGTGGTAACTGGGGAGTGATCCAATAGAGACAGTAGAATGGGATTGAAGGAAAAGCAAAACCACAGCATGAAGGGACCATTTCAAAATGTGGTTCACATACAAAAGAATAAATATGGGGGTCTGGGAAAGTGGCTCAGTGGTAGAGTGCTTGCCTTGCATGCATGTGGCCCTGGGTTTGATTCCTCAGCACCACATAAGCAGAAAAAGCTGGAAGTGGTGCTGTGGCTCAAGTGGTAGAGCACTATCCTTGAGCTGAAGAGCTGAGGGACAGCGCCCAGGCCAGAGTTCAGGCCCCACAACCGGACCCAAAAAAACCCAAAACTGTACAGAGGTGTCACATTTCTGGGAGTAAATAATGAGTACATTTCCTAACAAGCATTGTTCCCTCCTCCCACCATCCCTTCCCTCCCACCTCCACAAATACACTCCCCTCCCCCTTCCCCTGCCTAAATTGTAAAGTTCATTTTTCAACAGAGTGTCTTGTGCATCTCATTGTTACAATGGGTTAACCTGTATCCCTATTTAACCATTTTGTATTTCCCTTCCCCTCGCCAAATTAGAGAAACGTATGCACAGGATGTTGGTTTACCAACTTCAAATACAATGAAAACAGGGGTTATAGTGTGGGGGAGGAACATATACAGAAACAAAAAAAATCACATCACACATCATAAGTACATTAGAAACAATAACAAGAAAGTAAACAAATACTTGTGTCCCTATCTTAGGGTTCATTTCCCTTAATATCATCTGATCTGCTCATATGCACATAGCTTTTGATGTATTCTGCTTATCACAGACATATATTAGTTATTGAAAATAAGGGAAACCATGGGACCTATGTTTCTTTGGACTTGTTTTACTTCACTTAATAAATTTTTTTCCCAAGACTTTCCAATTCCTAACAAATTGGGCGATACCATTCTTTCTGATGGAGGCATAGAATTCCATTGTGTATATACACCCATATTTTCTTGATCCATTCATCTACTGAGGGGCATCAGGGTTGGCTCTATATCAGCTATTGTAAATAATGCTGCAGTAAACATAGTTGTGCTGGTAGTTTTAGTATGGTCTTGTTTGTGATCATTTGGGTAAATGCCCCAAAGTGGGATTGCTGGGTCATAGGAGAGCTTTATATGGAGTCTTTTGATGAGCCTCCATATTGCTTTCCAAAGTGGTTGAACAAGTTTACACTCCCACCAAGAATGCAGTAGAGTCCCTGTAGCCACATACTCTCCAGCATCTGTTGTTGCAAAAATGGAACATTTCACTAATTTGCGTGTCAGCCTTGCTCAGGGGCCATGCTAATCTCTGTATTGTTCCAATTTTAGCGTATTTGCTGCCTAATTGAGCACAGAACATTTTTTATATGTAAAGTGTAATTGATTTTCTTAAACTAGACAATTCAAAAAAAGTAAGCTCAAAAGATTTCTTGTGAAATTTTAGAACCATGTATTTCTTTTTTTTTAGCAATACAACAAACTGTTAGTACCATGTATTTCTTACATAAGCACACATTTAAGAAGAAAGTCAAGATTGGCATGTCAAAAACAAAATAATTCCAGATATTTGTTGTTCAAGAGATGTGTAGGAGAAGGAATTCAATTATTCTATACAAGGCACCTGTCATAATGAACACTGCAGCAAGTGTTAAGGTTTGTTAAAAGTGTTAAATGTATTTAATTTTGGGTATTTGCTTATGTATGGCAAAATTAGGACTGTTTGGCAGGTCATAAACTTTTCTATAAAGTATTTAAGGTTTATGGTAGCAGACATATGGTACTAATTATGTACATTTCAGAGTTTATAGAAACATTACCAATAAGAAGTTGCAAAGTCTTTGCGTAAAGAAGCAGAGTGAAGAGTTAAGACTTTGTTAACTACATAGTTTCTGTTAAATTTTTAGGGCTTCCTTACTTTACATGTTAGTGAGGAACAAATGATGATATAAGCCATATACAAATGATGAGATGAACCATAAAAAGTAATCTTCGTGGATAACTTTAAAGACTACTCATAGCCTATAAAACTCTTTTTAAAGGGCTGGGAAGTTGGCTCAGTGGTAAAGCGCTTGCCTTGCGTGCTTGAGGTCCTGGGTTCGATTACTCAGCACCCATAAGCAAAAAAACAATCCAGAAGTGGTGCTGTGGCTCAAGTGGTAGAGAACTAGCCTTGAGCTGAAGAGCTGAGGGGCAGTGCCCAGACTCAGAGTTCAGGCCCACGACCGGACCCAAAATAAAAACCCAAACAAAATCCTCTGTTTGAACATCATAATCTTGGCCAGTTTTAAATGCACAGGAATATGAGAAAATAGTAAAATATAATATGTAGAACACTTCAAATACTGAAAACACTGGTAATTGTTTTTTTTAATTTTATTAATCATTAATATTTAATTTTCGGTTTTCTTTATTTGTTGCATTGTTTCCCTTTTTGTAATATAATACAACTGTTTATAAGTCGTCATCAGGAGGTACTTTGAGAAGCTTACTGGGATGGCCAAAGATTTTTTATAGGTGCATGTGAGTTTACAAAGAAGAAAATTAAGAACAAAATATTTATTAAAAAAATTATCAAGTACAGTCTGAATCAGGAGGGATGAAAAATGTCCACACCCAAAATCTTAGCCCTCATCTGAAGCGGTGGTATTACAGAGTTGAGACCACAAAAGTGAGAGACTGTTTTTGTGGTTTTTTTTAAAATATTTTATTTTATTTTATTTGAGAACATACTGTACAGAGGGGTTACAATTACATGGGCAGGATAATGCATACATTTCTTACCAAGCATTGCAACCTCCTCCTTTGTTTACCCTTCACCTCCTGTGTTTTTTGTTTTTGTCAGTCGTGAGGCTTGAACTCTGGGCCAGAGTGCTGTCCCTGCACTCTTCAGCTCAAGGCTGGCTCTCTACCCCTTGAGCCATGGTGCCACTCTGGTTTTCTAGTGGTTTATTAGAGATAAGTCTCACGGACTTTCCTGCCCAGGCTGGCTTTGAACTGTGATCCTCAGAACTCAGCCTCCTGCATAGCTAGGATTATAGTCGTGAGCTGTGGCACCCAGCATTGTTTTGTTGATTTTTATTTTGTTGGTCATGGGGCTTGAACTCTGGGGCCTGGGTGCTGTCCCTCAGCTCAAGGCTAGCGCTACCACTTGAGCCTTCGTCTTTTTCTACTTCTGTGGTGCTGAGAAATCAAACCCAGGGCCTCATGCATTGCAAGGCAAGCACTCTACCATTGAGCCACCTTCCCAGCTCCTGAAAGACTGTGTTTTAAAAAATCATCTAAACAACATTTGCTTTCTGCTTTGGGTTATATAATGAAATATATGAATATCTTTTTATATTTTTGTGAATTGTCATACTTCTAAATTTATACTAACTTCAGCCACTTTATCCTTTTCAAAGTCATGAAATATCTCTGAGAAATTTCTTCTGGGAAAATTGTATTTGCACTTATAATTTCTTCTGAGTCATTTTTATTTTTATTTATTTTTTATTTTTTATTGTGAAAAAACTGTACAGAGGGGTTACAATTACATGGGCAAGATAATGAGTACATTTCTTATCAAGCATTGTAGCCTCCTCCTTTGTTTCCCCTTCCCATTCCTTCCAAGCCTCCCCCCCTCACCCAGTCCTCCCCCCAACCCCCCACCAAAGTTGTAAAGTTCATTTTCGACATGACAACTTGTACTTCTCATTGTTGCAATGGGTCCATCTGCATCCTTATTTAAACGACTTGTTTTTCCCCTTCCCCTCCACAAATTATACTGACATCAAATACAGTGAAAGCAGGGGTTATACTGTGGGGGAGGGACATACAAAGCAACAAAGAAATAATCATATAAATGAGTTAGAAACAAATGCATGAAAGAAAAAAAACATTTAAATACATATCTTAGGGTTCATTTTCCTAACATCACCTTATCTGACCTTTTATGCTTGACTCATACATATACTAACTATTGCAAATGAGGGAAACCCTGGCACCTATGTTTCTTTGGGCTTGGCTTACTTCATTTAATATAATTTTTTCCAAGTTGTTCCAGGCCCATATCAAGCACTGAAATAGAAACAGCAATAAGAGACCTCCCATCTAAGAAAAGTCTAGGACCAGATGGTTTTACAGTGGAATTCTACAAGGCCTTCAAAGCAGAGCTCACACCAATACTCCTCCAACTCTTCAATGAAATTGAAAGAGAAAGTTCACTACCAAACACATTCTATGAAGCTATCTCATCCAAAAACCAGGCAGGGACTCATCATTTTTATTTTTTATCAAAATCATTTTATATTTTATGTTGATGGGTTATCATATATCAAATACCTTCAAATGTACATGTAGAGTCTAAAGATAGCAGTATGAATATTCTCATACAGCTCTTGTTTATCTGTTATGTACTTTCAGTATTATGTTACTTCTCTCTTTCACCGTTTTTCATTCATAGTCTTTCTCTTTCATACTCCATGTCTGCTACTTAGAATTTCTGCTGGTCTTTTATCCTTCAGGATCCACTGGTTTTGTGGGAACATGATAGGGACCAACAGTTTCCCTTGCATTCTTTAAGAATTCTAAGAGTGACGTGATATTATTCTTTGCCATTCTAAATGGCAAAACAACAGATCTAGGAATTCCTTTTCACTTTTACTTCTATTATAAATTTTATCTCAAAGGAATCATTGGGATAGATAAGATATTTTATCTTGTGACTTAAAAGTTCTTTTTCTTTTACAAACAACCTTTTTCTTTGATTATCAGTAAGTAACTACATGTAATGAAAACAAAGCTATCCTATGGTAAGTAGACCGAAGTTGTTCACAGGGATGAAAAACAAGGTAATGGGGCAAGTGAGAACAAAGGATACCCATCATAGAGCACAGCTCCTCAGAGCAGTTTATCATGTACACTTTGTGAGAATGACAATGTGCTGGGAACTATTGATTAAATCACTGAACACTGATTTATATATATGTACATATATTTGCATATGTATATTTATTTATATATGCATATATGTATGCATATGCCCTTATATATGTACACACGTATGTTACTATACACATAAATTCACACATACATATACACATGTATACATGCACACATGGAGAAAGACACATATTTACAGCCAACACAAGTTTCACTAGTTGTTGAATATGCCTTAGATGGAATATTTGAAACAAAATATGTTGAAAATGTATTTGTCTCTATTAGTTCTTTTACCACTCCTCTTATCTCTTAAAACTGGTAGGTTTTGACAGATTTGACTTGCAAAATGCAGTACAAGTCACTCAGAAATCTCAGTAAGTAAAGAACATATCGTGTTTCCCAGCTCCCTACAGAATGCTTGCTCTTACAGACATTCTCAACAACCAAAGTAGCAGGAAAATGCCCTGGTAAAAAAATAAAGTTATATATCTCATTGTTGCAATGGGTCCACCTATATCCCTAGTTAAATGATTTGTTTTTTCCCTTCCCCTCCAAAAATTATACCTACATCAATACAGTGAAAGCAGGGGTTATACCGTGGGGGAGGAACATACAAAGCAACATAGAAATCATCTTATAAATATGTTAGAAACAATTTCATGAAAGTCAAAAAACCAAAAAAAAAATTTGAATACTTATCTTGGGGTTCATTCCCCTAACATCAACTTATCTGACCTTTTCTGCTTGACTCAGACATATACTAGTTATTGCAAATAAGGGAAACCATGGAACCTATGTTTCTTTGGGCCTGGCTTACTTCACTTAATATAATTTTTTCTAAGTTTTACCACTTCCTAACAAATGTGGCAATGTCATTCTTTCTGATGGAGGCATAGAATTCCATTGTGTATATATACCACAATTTCTTGATACATTCATCTGCTGAGGGGCATCTGCGTTGGTTCCATATCTTAGCTATGGTAAATAATGCTGCAATAAACATAGTTGTGCTGGTAGTTTTAGTATGGTCTTGTTTGTGATCATTTGGGTAAATGCTCAAAAGTGGGATTTCTGGGTCATAAGGCAGCTCTATGTGGAGTCTTTTGAAGAACCTCCATACTGCTTTCCAAAGTGGTTAAACAAGTTTACACTCCCACCAACAATGTACAAAAGTACTCTTCTGTCAACATTCCCTCCAGCATCTTTTGTTATTAGAGTTCTTTATTATAACCATTCTAACTGGGGTGAGGTGGAATCTCAATGTTGTTTTGTCGAAAAATGAGCTTTACAACTTTGGTGGGTGGGGAGATGACCAGGTGTGGGTGGGAAGATGGGAAGGGATGGAAAAGGGAAAGAAAGAGAAGACAACTATGCTTGATAAGAAATGTACTCATTATGTTGCCCATGTAACTATAACTCCTCTGTACGGTATTCTCACAATAAAAATAATAAAATTATAAGGCTCTAAATGGCATCCTTCCTTGAGCTCTTTTCAAACAGCCAGCATCAATTCCCAAGCAGATGAAAGAGTCCTCAGAAGACTGGACCTCAGATCAACATTTAACCAACCCATGTGAAAAGTCCTATGAGAGAAATGCTGGCTGAGGTCTGGCTGATTTCCTGGCCAAGAAAATAAGAAAAGAAGAAAGTATTTTTAATGTATTAAAGTTTGAGAATAATTTGTAACCTGTCAATAAATGTGTAGAACACAACTATACCAACTGACAAAAAATGATGTGCTCTTGGACTTGGTGAGTGATTTTACATGTGTTTACATAAGTAGAATCAGCAAAAATCAAGCCAGCATTTCTTCATTTAAGATATGAAGAAAGGATACAGGTTGACCCATTGTAATAATGAACTGCACAAGACACTCTATCAAAGAGGGGGTGGAGGGATGAGTTGGGGAAGTGTGAAAAGAAGGGATGGTAGGGGAAAAACAAAGGAGAGGGTGCTCAATAAGAAATGTACTCATGCTGGGCGCTGGTGGCTCAGGCCTCTAATCCTAGCTACTCAGGAGGCTGAGATCTGAGGATCTGATTTAAAGCCAGACTGGGCAGGAAAGTGTGAGAAATTCTTTTTTTTGGAGGGAGGGGTCCAGTTGTGGGGCCTGAACTCTGGGCTTGGGCGCTGTCCCTCAGCTCTTCAGCTCAAGGCTAGCACTGTACCACTTGAGCCACAGCGCCACTTCAGGCTTTTTTCTTTTTGCTTATGTGGTGCTGAGGAATTGAACCCAGGGCCTCAGGCATGCAAGGCAAGCGCTCTACCACTGAGCCACCTTCCCAGCACCCAAGAAATTCTTATCTCCAATAAACCACCAAAAACCAGGAAGTGGCGCTGTAGCTCAAGTGGTAGAGTGCTAGCCTTGAGCTGTAGAACTTAGGGACAGCACTCAGGCCCAGAGTTCAAGCCCTATGAACGACAATAGAGAAAAAATGAGAAATGTACTCATTACCTTACTTATGTAACTGTAACCCCTCAGTACAGTATCTTTACAATAAAAATATATATTAAAAAGATACGAGGAAAATTTCTGTACTTATAGGAAGTTGTATTTGTCACATCAGTAAGGTATTGGTTTTAGGACCAGAGGCATATTACACTTTGGATAGTCAAATTCTCTATGTGAACACAGCATATTACTTACATTAGAATCTGCCCACAACCTAGTACAGAGTAATTGCTATGAAAATTTTTACTACATTCTATGTTTGTAATGAAAAATAAAAGTATATGCACTATTAATAGATACAATTTTTTTTCAGATAATTTTTGCCCACATTTTATGGATGGAATTAGGGGAGCAATTTTGAAAAGCACAAATTTCATCACCAAGACCAGTCTGCAAAACAAGGAGCTAATACAGCATCACTGAATAGTATGGAACTCCAAGGAGAAGTACTTGAATTGACAGTATCAGAAAGTGTAAGCACACAAGAACTTTTTAGAAATGCAGCTGCTAGATTTCTCATGGAGAGCTTTCATAACACTTTGTGAAACACCAAGTCAGAACCTCACTGAAGTGTAGATGGATTTCCCTCACCTTTCTGTCATGCTCAGTCATTATCAATCAACATATAGCTAATCTTGAATAATCCTCTAATAACAAAATATTGATGGAGTATATATATGCAGAAAACCTGGGAAAGCTAAATTTTTTCAATTAGGACAGTTTGTATTCTATGATCCAGCAGAGTGGAAACTAGGTAAGCATCCATTTACAGTCTTCTGAATAATTCTGCTTCTGACCACATCAGTTATTTATCCATACCTGTGCTGGAGTGAGCGCTTTTTAAAAGACTTTAATGATTTTAAATTTAAATTTAAATGTGGAATGAAATTAGTTTCAATAGTGCATTACATTAAGATATTTAGAAACAACTGAGAAACCTAAAGGTCTATAAGATTTTTTTTGGAAGTGAAGAGATATTGGAATTTCTTTCTTTATATTTTAAGCAATTTGCAAAAAGAATTGGCAAATAAAATTTATATTTGCAGCAGACTTGACACTTATTAAATTTTGTATGGTAAAGAGCACAGCCTCAACAATATGTCAATGCTATCCTCTTATTTATCTTTAAAGGTTTATGCTTCTGGTCTCTTAATATTAAAACAAAACTTTTTAAATCTTTAGCTAGTAGTCCAAAGGGTTTTGCTTCATCATGTCAGTGTTGAATAGAGTGTATATATGTATGTTGAATAGAGTGTATGTACACTTCAATGTACAATACATCTGGATCATTGTCAAACTTTCCACTTTTCTTCCTTCCCTTATCCCAACCCAACCTATCCCTTCAAGTTTTCTATTTATATTCTCACATATATACAGAAGTAGGCCCTGAGAGGAGACTCGATCTGGGACAGCTTCTTTCCAGGCTTTGCCTTTGTTTGGGGGATTTTAGGGAAAAAAAAACCCTCTAAACAAGGTTAACTCGACCTTGGCTCCAACCAGCACAGTTCTTGGAATGGAAAGAATGCCTCTATGCTCCCCTCCCCTTAACAACCTAACCCACCTTGATTGTTCAGTGAAAGACTGACACATAAAACAGGTAGGTTGTAATCTGGCTTCAACTGGTGACACCACGTGCTTTATGGTAAACCCTGCCTTTTGCACATGCTTACAGTAAACTCCACCTATTGGCCATCTGTGTGTGGTCTGGTATGACCATACAATCCTTTGTGTGTGTTACGATCCCATTGGTCACCTGCGCATGACCAGGCTCGACCTCATGGATTTTGTCTTTACAAACCAAAGAATGGGGGCCGCTCAGGGTCACAGTATCAGCTCCCGAGCCTGTGCTGAGGCCCTGGCTGGTCAGTGTAGGAACCTCAATAAAGTTGCTTCCTTATTAACAACTTTGTTGCAGTAGAGTCTGTCACTCTGGAAGATTAGGTGGGCTTGCCTGCCCTGAGTAGGGGGTCTTCTTACTACATTTAATGGGGGCTTGTCCAGGATAGAGCTGAGGGGGTTTGAAGTCCCTGGCCAGGAGGACAGTATGTGGGCACTTAGCTGTTGGAGAGAAGTTCCGAGAAAAGCCTCGAGGTAAGCATGGTGGACCTAGGTAGAGAAGGGAGAAGGCGCCAGAGTGAGGCCAAAAGTAGTGTGAGGCTGGACACAGCAGAGTCCCCTACGGCTGCGGAGTTCCAGGGACGCCTGGACCCCTCGATTCCACCAGTCCTAGCAGTCCTAGTTGGACGGGGGCTTGCTTAAAAAGTAACTTTTGGTTTTGGGATCCCTCCTCATTCTGTGTATAATCGTGTCTGTCTGTGTCTCATTTTGCTTTTGCTTTTGCTTGCCGTATTTGTAATTGGTTTTATTTTCCAGAAAAAATATGGGGCAACGTGAGTCTGCTCCTGGGACACCCCTAAACTTTGTCCTAGTTCGTTTAAAACAAAAACAAAAACTGCTGGTTCTGCTTTGGTAACTTGCTTTTTTTGTCAATTATGAAACTGCCACCGACCACCTGCAAGTGGCCCCATTTGCAAACACCATTTACTGAAAAGGCTATATTTTTTCCAATATAGTTCTTTAGCTCCCTTACTGAAAATTAGGTGGCTATAGGTCTGTGCGTTCATTTCTGGGTCTTTAGTCCTATTCCATCGGTCCTCAGGTCGGGTCTTGTGCCAGTACAAGCTCTTTGGATTTCTATGGTAGAGTAGAATTTGAGTAGAGTTTGAGTAGAGTAGAGTTTTCTATGGTAGTAGAGTTTGAATTTTGGTATTTATCTTCCTCCAGCACTGTTCTTTCTACTCAGGATTTTTTTTTTTTTGCTATTCAGAGACTTTTATTGTTCCATATGAATTTTTAGATTGCCTCTTCTATTTCATTGGAGAATGAGGTTGCAATTTTAATAGGTATCTCATTGAATTTGTACTTAGCCTTTGACAGTATTGTCATTTTCACGATGTAATCCTCCCAATCCAGGAGCATGGGAGGTTTTTCCCCTTGCTTAGTTCTGCTTTAATTTCCTTTCTCAGGTTTTAAAGATTTTGTCATAGAGCTCCTTCACCTCTTTTGTTAAGTTCATTCCTACTATTTTATTTTTGTGGAACTATTATAAAAGGGGGTGTTTTCCTAATTTCAACCGTGTTCTTCTCATTATTGGCATACAGGAAAGTCATTGATTTATAGGGTTAATTTTATTCCCTGCTCCTTTGCCAAAGTTTCTGATCAGCTCAAGTAACTTGGGAGGGAAGTCCATGGGATTCTTTAAATACAAGATCATGTCATCTGCAAAGAGGGAGAGCTTTACACATTCTTCCTTATTTGGGTCCCCTTTATGTCTGCATCTTGTCTTACTGCTGTAGCTAGGCATTCTAATACTAGTTTAAAGAGGAGTGGGGAGAGTCGACACTCTTGTCTCATTCCTGAATTTAGAGGAAATGGCTTTAATATTTCACCATTAAGTATAATGCTGGCTGCAGGTTTGTCATATATAGCCTTTATTATTTTGATGTATGTTCCACGGATTCATAGTTTTTCCAAAACCTTCATCATAAAGGGGTGTTGGATCTTGTCAAATGTTTTTTTTTGCATCTATTGAGATAACTATGTTGTTCTCATCCTTGCTCTTGTTAATGTGATGAATTATATTGCTTTGCATATATTGAGCCAGATTTGCATCCCTGAAATGAATCCTGTTTGATCATGGTGTATGATTCTTTTCATGACTTGTTGAAGTCGATTGGCCAACATTTTGTTGAGAAGTTTTCTGTCAATAATCATCAAAAAATAGGTCTATAGTTCTCTTTTTTGATGAGTCCCTGCCTGGTTTGGGGATGAGGGTTATGCTGGTTTCATAAAAAGAGTGTGATAGTGAATTTTTGCTTTGAATTTCATTAAAGAGGTGGAGAAGTATTGGTGTGAGTTTTGCTTTGAAGGCCTTGTAGAATTGAGCTGTAAATCCATCCAGTCCTGGACTTTTCTTGGGTGGGAGGTCTCTTATTGCTGCTCTATTTCCATGCTTCATATGGGTCTGTTGTTTTAAATCATCTTGGTTAAGTTTGGGCATGTCAATATTTGCTAGAAACTAGTCCGTATCTTTTAGATTCTCAAACTTATTAGTATAAAGGTTTGAGAAGTATCCCCTTATATATTATGAATCTTGGCTGTTTCTGTAGTTATATTTCCACTGTCCTCTCTTGAGTTTGTTTATGTGAATGTGTTCTCCTTTTTTCCATTCCATAGGATTTGTTAAGGGTCTGTCAATTTTATTTTTTGAAGAGCCATCTTTTTGTTTTGTTAATTCTTTCTATAGTTCTTTTTTGTACTCTAATTCATTTAATTCGGATTTAATTTTATTTGCTTCCATCTACTGGATTGGGGTTTGGCTTGTTGTTCTTTTTTCAAAGAGCTTTAGTTGCCTCATTAAATTGTTGGTTTCAGATTTTTCCAATTTGGTAATGTGCAAACTCAGAGCTATAAACTTGCTTCTGAATACTGCCTTTGCTGTGTCCTAGAGGAGTTGGTAATTTGTGTGATCATTTTTTTTGAATATCATGAACATTTGAATTTCCTTTCTAATCTCTTCCATGACCCACTGGTGGTTCAAAATTGTGTTGTTCAGCCTCTATGTGTTACAGTATTTACTTTGGTGGCTTTTGGTATTGAATTATAATTTTATTCCCTTGTGGTCTGAGAGAATGCAGTGTATAATTTCAATGTTTCTGAATTTGGACAGATTTGCTTTGTGGCCTAAATATGGTTCATGTTCCATGTGTTGCTGAGAAGAAGGTGTACTCTGTTTGGACTGGGTCAAATATTCGGTAGATGTTGGTTAGGACTAGTTGATCTATGCAGATTTTAAGATCTGTAGTTTATCTGGTGAGTTTTTGCTGGGTGGATCTATTTAGTGGGGATATTAGTGTAGTAAAATCCCCCACAATTAATGTCTTTGGATCTATGTGAGATTTGAGGGAAAGTAGCATTTCTTGTATAAATTTTGGTGCTCCATTATTTGGTGAGTACATGTTTTAAATCATAATATCCACCTGAAGGAGAGTTTCCTTAATTAGTATGCAGTAACCTTCTTTGTCATTTCTCATTGATTTTAATTTAAAGTCTATTTTATCTGACATTAGTACAGTAACTCCCGCCTCTTTATGGGGGCCATTTGCTTGATATATTTTATTCCAGCCTTTCACTTTCAGAATGTTTATTTTTGTGGGCAAGTTGTGTCTTTTGAATACAGCAGATAGAAGGATCTTGCTTTTTGATCCAACTGGACAATCTATGATGCTTAACTGGAGAGTTAAAACCATTAATATTATGAGTTAGGACTGAGAGGTGTTTTCTGTCCCTGCCTTTTTATACATTTTATACATTTTTTTATACATTTTTGTGCCTTGGCTTTCTTATTGTGATCATGTACGTGTTTTGTACTATTTATAATGTATGTATATCATACATAATATATGTAATACATACTATATCTATAAATATGTATAAGAAATGTATATATGTTTATATATATATGCCAGGAATTATGGAAAAACCATTAGTGCATTTCATGTGTGCAGCAGCTTGATGAGAGCTGATTTCATTTTACAAATCATTGAGAAGCCAAGGAACCTCCTCTATGCACACAGAATAATAAACAGTAGGGCCAGTTTTCAAGCCCAGAGGCTGGATCCTCAACTACTATACCACCTTGTCAATCAATGCCAATCTAAACAAAGGAGTGGAAAGAAGGGTGCAGCTGTAAGGGATGCAGCTGGTGTTTAATGCAGGTATAAATCAAGGTGTAGACTAAATATGACGCTCTTTCCCACTATGATTCTCCTCCCACCAACTCCTACTTCTCAGGAATTAGGTAGTGATTCTTGCATTCAAACCTGCTTTGGAACTGGAGCAAGTGTCAGGCTTGACCACATGCCCAGGAAAAGAATAAAGACTGGACTTTTTTCCCACGCCGCCATCCCCACCCCCTTGCCCTCTGGCTATTCCCTTTCATACAGGTAATTTCTGTATGAAAGGTAATTCCTGTATGGGTAATTCTCAGCAGCAAAGCTAGAGGGCAGTCAAGTTCCTCCTGGCAAACCACCAATGGGCATGTATAGCTTTGAAGCCTCTGCCTGGCAAAGAGGTTAGGTTTTAGCTTCATGACAAAAATCAGCATGTTAACATTTTGAAGTGTTTGACATTGAGGAAGCATTTACTTCTGTTTAACCCGACACTTCCCAAAATTATTTGAACACAACACACTCATTTTGTGATTCTTCCTGAATTGGACAGGATTATTCAGCACAGCCTAAGTGGAATGCCCCGAGGAACCTATACTTCCTGCTTCCTGGTGGCCATCCAATGGAATTCCTGGAGTTCTGAAGCAGAGAGGCCTCCATTGTGTATGCATCAGTGCCTGGTCCTTAGTGCTTGTGTGGAGATGAATCTGCTCTGCTCATGTAATCTCAGAATTCATTCAAGAAAGCTCATCAAGTTGTGGTCTTGTGGTTAGTAGTCATTTCTTCTAATTATTTTTTCCTCGTGTATATAAGTCCACATAAGGGCGAGATAAGTGGTTGACACCTATCCGTTGTGATGGCAAAGTTGGTTATAATAACATCGAAGTTTATTGTGAAGCTGTAGGAAGACCCATCTACCAAAGCACCCAAAATGGCATGTTCCCATGTCCAGGAATACATTTAACAGCTCTGCAATCAAACCATCATTCACTCTCTGCTGGGTTCAGACTCAGCATTTCTCTTTCCTATTTAAAATAAAGAAAAATTTAAGACATGCCTTTTTTCATATGTCTTTGAATTATTGAATTGTATCTCCAAACAAAAATACAAGAATGCCACTAGTGGAATGTAAATATAAGGCAAGGGGAAAAAAGCATAAAAGTTCCTAAGGAAAACATCAAAAGTGGCAGCTGTACAAAATTTGGTTCTTAAATCCAGGATAGTCTTCACACACCAGTAATCCTAGTATAATACAAGCTAATGAAAGTTTTCTTTTTGTGCCAATCCAGGGGCTTGAACTTGCAGCCAGAGCTCTGAGTTCTTTTGCTCAAGGCAAGCAATTTACTACTTGAGTCATACCTCCACTTCTAGTATATTTGGTAGTGTAGTGGAAATAAGAATTTCCCAGACTTTTCTGCTAGTGCTGGCTTCAAACTGTGATCCTTGATGTCAGCCTCCTGAGTCGGATTACAGGTATGAGCCACCAGTACCAAGCTAAAAGTTATTTTTGTGAGATATAAAAATTTACTTATACAAGATATATAAAGGAACATAAACAAATGAAACATTAGAACAACAGAACTGAAACAACTTATATAAAAGACATAAAAGGATGAATACCAAGGCCCCAAGTTCAAGCCTCAGGACCAGCACAAAAGATATAAAGAAGTATAGAAGAGAAGGAATAGCCAGTGACAGAGTTTTAAATTAATCAATCACTGATGGCTTACACATGTTGTATTAACTACATAGGAGGCTAAAGTCAGAAAATAGCATTTAAAGGCAAGCCCAAGCAGGAAAATCCATTGGCCATTTTTCTATGTATGCCAGTCATGGGGATTGAATTTGTTTTACTTTACTCAAGGCTGGAGTTCTATCAATCTCAGCTTATTGGTGAAATCACTACCAGATAATTGGATATAAAGAGCATCATGGAATTTCCTATGCAAGCTGGCTTCGAACTGTGATCCTCAGATTTCAGCTTCCTCAGACATTATGTGCTTTGCATGAGACTCTTACTTCCAATGAACCACCATAAAGAAGAAAAAAAAACTGGAGTTTGAGCTGTGGCTCCAATGGCAGAAATGAGACAATGACTTCTGGGACAGCACACACACCTTGAGATCAAGCTGCAGAACCAGCACATACAAGAATAAAATAAATAAATGAAAAGAAAGGTGGAAGAAGGAAAGGGAGAGACAATTTCAGAGGTTAAAATGAGCAAAACTGAGGAGCTCACACTTTTATTGTACTTACTCAAGGGTCTCACATCTGAGGATCAGTGTTCAAGGCCAGCCAAAGCAGGGAAGTTCATGGACTCAACTCTAATTAGCCAACTACAGGTTTTTTGAAAAAAAAAAAAACCCAAATTGTGCTGTGGCTCATGTATTAGAGGGCTAGTATTAATAATGTACTGGGACAGGGCTGGGAAGGTGACTCAGTGGGGAAGTGCTTGCCTTTCATGCATGAGGCCCTGGGTTCAATTCCTCAGCCCCTGAGTTCAATTCCCCAGCAACACATAAGCAGAAAAAGATGGAATTAACGCTGTAGCACAAGTAGTAGGGCTCTAGCCGTAAGCTGGAGAGCTGAGGGACAGCGTCCAGGCCCAGAGTTCAGACCCCACAACCGGCAAAAAGAAAATAAGGATACAGGTGGAACCATTGCAACAATGACATGTATAAGACATTATGTTGAAAAACAAATTTACCACTTTGGTGCACGGGTGTCAGGGGGACGGCTGGGGTGAGGGATGGAAGGGGATAGTAAGAAGAAACAAAGGAGGAGGCAACGATGCTTGATAAGAAATGTACTCATTACCTTGCTCATGAAATTAATTGTAAGCCCTCTGTACAGTATTTTCACAATGAAGAGAAAAAAATAAAAAAAATTAGAGGAGAAAAAAAATAACTGGGACAATACCTAGGCTCTGATTTATTGCCCCAAGCCCAGCATAACTACGAAAATAAAAAATAGAAATTAAAAGATGTTTTGGAAAAATCCAATTAAATTTTCAAAATAAGCCATGAATTTTTGTTTACTGTCTGTAATCCTAGATACAAAGATAGATGAAATTTGAGGGTTATGGTGTCTCATCATCAAATCACCATCAAAACAAACAAACAATAAAACAGAAGTGAAGCACCAGCCTTGAGTGAGACAGCTATGAAACAGTGCCCTGGCTCAGAGATCCAGCCTCAGGATCACAAAAATGATAATAAGAAGAGAACCTGGGGCTGGTGATTCAGGCCTGTAATTCTAGAACCTCAGGAGGCAGAAATATGGGGATCCAGTGTAAAGGCCAACGCAAGCAGGAAATTCCAGAAGTCAGTTGTTTGTGGGACATCTTGGGGCTGGAACTGTATTAGTCCCAGGTTTTTAGCACTTAATTGGAGGTAAGGATCTTAGACTTTCCTGCTCAGGATGGCTTTGAACCATGATGGTCAGACTTCAGCCTCCTGAAACAGGCCAAGCCTTGCATGAGTTCTAACTCCAGGACCAGCACACACAAAAAATGAAATGATTAAATGTAAAGAAGGGTAGAAGAAGCGAAGAACCAATAACTGAGGCTTCAATGAGCCAATCAGCCAATCATTGGTGGCTCATAACTGCAATTCTAGTTACTCAGGAAGCTAAAATCTGGGGATCATATTTAAAGACGTGACCAAGTAGGAAAGTTCACACACACACACACACACACACACACACACACACACACACACACTCACGTGTGTGTGCGTGTGTGTGTGTGTGTCTGTGTGTGAGTCCTTTTGCTTGAACTTGTACTGTTTTTCTCAAGGTTCTACTAATCTCAGCTTTTTAGTGGCTATAATTGGAGATATCATGGACTTTCATCCCCAGACTGGCACAAACTTTGATCCTCAGTTTGCAACCTCATGAATCTGGTTTGGCTCTACATGATACTCATTTCTAATTAAACAACAAAACAGAAAAAAAACTGGAATTTAGTTGTAGTTCAACTGGCAGAACTGGGAAAAAGCACCCAGACCCTGAGTTCTAGCCACAGGACAAACAGAGAAGAAGTAAAATAAAAGGAGGATAGAAATACAAAAGGAAGAGTCACTGACAGTGGTTGAAATGAATCTAAAATTTGTTTCTCACACATGTTATAAGAGGTACTGAGGAGGATGAAATCTAAGGATCACAGTTCATGACCAGTCCAGGCAGGAGAGTCCATGAGACTCATATATCTAATTTGCACCAAAAATAAGCTACAAGGCTGGACGAGGCACTATCGTTCAAGTAGTACAGCTCTCACCTGGAGTAACAGAAGTTCAGGGACAGTGCCCAAGGCCTGAGTTCAAGCCCCAGGACTAGGAAAAAAAGTAAAACCGTGTGAGAAAATCCAATTAAAGTTTCAAAATGAGCCATGCATGCGTTTTTGCTCAATATGTGTAATCTTACTGACTCACAAACCTGAAATCTGAAGGTTGCTGTTCACAGCCAGCCTAGACAGGGAAATGCATAAGTCTCCAAATAACCAGCAAAAAACGCCAGAAAATAAAGCTATGGTTGTAGTTATAAAGCACCATCCTTGAGAGAAAAACCCATGAAACAGTGTCCTGGCTTAGAGATCCAGCCTCAGGATCACAATAAGAAAATTAAATGGTTGGAGGTAGAGAACTTAGCACTGTTGCTCATGTCTGTAATTCTAGAAATGCAAGAGGCTGAAATATAAGATCCTGTGTAAAGGCAAACCTAATCAAGAAATTCCAGGAGACTGTTTTGTGTGTGGCGCCACACTGGGGATAGGTTTTTGTTGGTTGATTGGAGATGAGAGTTTCATGGACTTTCCTGCTCAGGCCACTTTCAAACCATGATGGCCAGATTTCAGCCTCCTGAATCAGGACAGGCCTTGCATGAGTTCGAGCTCCAAGACGAACACACACAAAAAGAATGAAATAAATGAAAAGAAGGGTGGAAGAAGAGAAGAAAGAGCAAGTAACAGAGGTTTCAATGAGCCAATCATTGGTGGCTCATATCTTTCATTCTACATACTCAGGGTGAAATTTGAGGATACCGTTTAAAGCTCAGCTCAGGTATAGGTGCTCATAAGACGTGTGTGTGTGTGTGTGTGTGTGTGCGTGCACGTGTGTGTGTGTGCATGCACGTGTGTGTGTGTGTGTGTGTTTGTGTGTTTGTGCCAGTCCTGGTGCTTGAAATTGCAATATTTAGCTCAATGATCGACTACTCTCAGATTGTAGTGGTTAATTGGAGAAAAGAGTGTCATGGACTCTCCTCAATTTTCAGCCTCCTGAATCTGGCCTACCTCTACATGATTCTCTTCTCTCCATTTAACCTCCCCCAAAAGCCTAATGTTATGGTTGGTCCCATGTATGTCCTGAGCATCTGAGCTTCAATTTCTACTCCCAGGAGAAGCAAAAATGAAAAAAGAAACGAAGGAGGAAGCAAGCACATATTAAAGTTTTAAAATGACCCAAGTGTTGCTGGTTATGTGTGTAATCTTCACTACACAAGAGGCTGATAACTGAGGACTGCAGTGTCAAGTCAGCCTGGGAAGGAACACGCTTGAGATTCTTATCTCCAGCTACACTGCACAAAGCCTTGATCTGTTGCTGAGGTGTACAGCCTTGAGTGTAAAACCTAAGATATAGGCCCCAGAGTCAGAGGTCAAGCCACAGGACCAATAAAATTTTCAGGAAGAGGATGAAGAGATATTGAAATCTGAGAATCATTGTTCAAAGCTAGCCCATGCAAGAAATTCCATGCAAGAAAGTCTCTGTGTTTGCATCTGTATGCCATCCTGAGGCTTGAACTTATGTTGTTTTGTTCGAGGATAGAGCTCTACTACTCCCAGCGTTTCAGTGATTGATTGGAGCTAGGAATCTCATGGGCTTTTCTGCCCTAGTTCGCTTTGAACCATGATCCTCAGATTTCAGCCAAATGATTCATGCTGGGCTTTGCATAAGACTCATCACCTATTAACTATCAAGAATTGAAAAACAAAACCTGGAAGTGAGCTGTGACCCGAATACAAACTGGGCAATCACTTTCTAGAACAGCGCCCAGACCTTTAGTTGAAGCATTAAGACAAAACAAGTATAACCACAAGTTATACTTTGGCTCATGTGGTAAGCCACTAGTCTTGAAGAGAAAGCTCTGGCATTGTATCCAGGCCCTGATTTGTAGCCCCAGGACTAGTACATAAACAAAAATTTTTTAAAAAGAAAAATTTTAAAAGATGAAAGGGGAAAATATTAATATTTTCAAATGACCAATGGGTTTGTGGTTCATGTGTATAATCGGAGCACCTCAGAAGCTGAAATCTGAAGATCATGGTTTGAAGCCAGTCTATCCAGAAAAGTACATTACAAGTTTATGACCAATAAGCAAAAAAAAAAGCTAGAAGTCGAGCTGTGGTTGAAGTTGTATAACATCATCTTTGTGTCAAAAAACTCAGAAACATAAGGGCACTGGTGGATCTAGCCTGTAATCCTAGCTACTCAGGAAGCTGAGATATGAAGATCATGGTTCAAAGCCAGCCTGGGTAGGAAAGTCCATGAGACTCTTATCTCCAATAAACCACCAGAAAACTGGGAAATGTTCTATGGCTTAAGCGGTAGAGTGCTTGCCTTGAGCTGAATAGCACAGAGACAGCACCCAAGCCCTGAGGTTAAGCCCCATAAACTACAAAAAGAAAAAAAAAATAAGTCAGTGGTTGGTTGCTCATGCCTGTAAATCCTAACTACCCAGGAAACTAAAATCTAAGGGCTGCATTGCAAAGCCAGCCCAAGGAAGAAAGAGACTTGTTTGTGTAATTACCAGTACTAGGACATGAACTTGCCCTGTTTTACTCAAGGCTAGAGTTCAACTACCACAGTTTTTTGGTCATTAATTGGAGATAAAAATCTCAGACTTTGCTGCTCAGACTGGCTTCAAACCAAGATCCTCAGATTTCAGCCTCCTTATTTGTGCTGGGCATTGCATGAGAGTTTTCAAATGAATGAAGCTGGAACTTGAGCTGTGGCTCAATTGGCAGAACTGGGAAAAACCTCTGAGACAGTGGCCAGTCACTACATTATAGTAGTTCTAATATAAAAAAAAACATGTTAATGTTATACAAAGGAATACTATGCTTCTTTTTAAATGTGGCAAATGAGAAGATAGTACAAAGTTTCAAAATGACATACTGAGTGTATAGGAAAAAGGAAAAAATTTAAAATTCATTTAAATATTAAATACAAGCTGAAATGACCAAATTAAATGTGATCAGAAACATCTCTCACTTATCTCTCACTTGTAATTGCTTACAATAATTGTCCCTTCAGTTTCAGCATCTACCATGGGGATTTAGGCATGACCTCTCTATGCATCCTTGTGTAAAGATCTTCCTGCTTTAGCCTCTTGAGATAGAACTGCAGGCATTGCCCTCATTTTAATATACGATGTTTCCTTTAGAACTCAAAATTAATGTTTAAATAATGGATTATCTGTAAAGCATGACTAAACATCAGAGATCCACCAGAGATCCTCTGAAGAATACAATCAAAACAGTAGAAAAGCACCTACCACTCAAGGTAGGTAACAGAAGGAAGATTTAGCATTCTTTGGATATGCTAGGGGTTGAACACAGGGCCTCATGCTTGATAGGTAGGTATAAAATTCAGTGAGATTAATTATATCCACACTGCTTTGTAACAATTACCTCTATTTGTGAACTATCTTTTTGATACTGATGGAATCCACACAATCATAGAGTAATAATCACCCCAATGACCTGCCCCAGAAATTTTAATCTTCCATTTTCTCTTATGAAATGGATTAGTCAATATGTTTCACATAAATAGTAGATTATTTTTGTGTCCATACAAGACAGACATATATTAATTTCAGCCTTTTTGTCATAATCCATTTATGTATGCCTCATATTTTATAAACCTGTTCATCTGATAGACACGCCAGGTATTTCCAACTTCTGACTACTGTGAACTTTGCTGTTATCATTAGCATATGAGCTATTGGTTTTTTTCGTTTCAGTTATTTTAGTTATGCAATGAGAAATGGAATTGCTGCCTAATGTGGTAATGCTATGTTAGGTTAGAAGAATGTGTAAAATTCTACCATAATTGATATATCACTTTTCATCAGCAAAGAAATATACAAATGGTCAATAACATGTACAAGAGTGTTTCAAATCTTTCACAGCTGTGCCCTAAAGGATCATTTTGGTTTTTTTTTTACTTTGTACTTGTTTACATTTATGCCATGCAGGCCTGGAACTATGTAACATCGTCTAGAGCTGAAGTTAGAACAATACCAAATGCCATTGACCCAGCCTCCAAAAACATTTATTCTGGTAGTCATTTTTTTCTAGAGATAAATTTTAGTTATCATATGCATTTTTACTCTTTTAAAATAAGGTTTTCAATTTTAAAAAGACATATAAATGTAACATCTCTGTGTAGCTTCATTTTTAATAAGATAAAAAGTTAATTTTTATTTTATTTTAGTTTTTGTCAGTCGTGGGTCTTGAACTCTGGGCTTGTGCACTGTCCCTGTGCTCTTCATCTCAAGGCGAGTGTTCTACTGCTTGAACTACAGTGCCACTTCCGGTTCTAGTAGTTTATTGGAGATGAGTCTCATGGTTGTTTCTGCCCTGCTGTCTTTGAACTCTGATCCTCAGATCTCAGCCTCCTGAGTAGCTAGGACTACAGATGTGAGCCACCGGCGCTCGGTTGAAAAATTATACTTACAGAAAATATAAAAGGACAAAAAAGCTTCCCAGCAGGAAAAACCTTACAATCACAGTCTGATAAGGACCAAAGCAAAATAATACAATAAGAACTCATCTAAAGTAAAATGAAGAACAGGGATGGGAGCAGGGGTCAAGGGGTAGAGCACTTGCTTGCCCAACACCAGCCTCTGAATCAAAACCACAGTACTGCCAAGGGATAACATAAAGTATTAAAACTTAAGGAAAGGTGCAGATAATAGTATGATGGATGACATAGATGTACACACCGGTTATCCCAACACTTGGAGACTAGGCAGTAGAATTATGAAGTTAAGATCAGACTTGGCTACATAATGAGACTGCATCTTAAAGAATAACATAGAATAAAATTAAACAAACTATATTTTTAAAGACTAGGATGTAGTTCAAGTGTAATTCAAGTAGTTTTGTATGCGCAAGGAACTGATACAACCCACAAAAATTACATGCTTTGATAACTACGATATTCGATTTACACTGCAGTACAAGGTACCCCTTTGCTGCAATCCCTCCTGAGGAAACTAAGGCAGTTGATGCACCTGTATTCTTGGCTGGATTAAGGGTGTTGCTGGGCAAACAGTGTTTGATCTCCATTCTTGGATCCCACTTACAACTCTTTTTTTAGTAGACCACCTACAAATCTCTCCTATCTCAATAGCAGGGTCTTCTGGGTTTCAAGTGAAGTTATCTTTGATATCTCTGAGGGCTTTCCTCCCCTTTGTCTGAACTGCTCTGTTCCTGGGCCCACATTCAGCAGCTTGTTCTGAGAAGAGTGGTAGCTATTTTGCTAGCCACCTGTATCCACTGCCATCTCCTCCTCAAATTAGTCTTTGGTATCAGTATGAGTCTGCTCAGTTGGTAGACCAAGGCTGGGCGGGTTTTGAACTGTCATCCTCATATCTCAGCCTCCTGAATAGTTAGAATTACAGGAGTGAGCCACCAGCATCCAGCCATCATTTCTTTCATCCAGGAAAATTTAGGGGGTGGAATAAATAGCACAGCAGCATATACATTCAGTAGCAATTGCACCAGGGAGAACCAGATGCTCAGAACAAACGACTGACCTTGATATTGTCTTTGGTATCCAACAGTATGTTGTTGGACTTAAGGTCTTGGTGTGTGATTCTGTTCTGGTGTGGGCAGTGAACAGCACTTACAATTTATGTGAAGAGCCTCTTGGTTTCATCCTAATATACACTGCAGTATTTTCAGATCCATGCCAGGAGGTATCTCCTACTGGCCAGTTCCATGATGAGATACAAATACTCTTCCTTCTCCATCACCTGGTACAATTTGATAATGTGTTTGTGCCATACCATCTTTAAAATGTCCACCTCATTCTTTAACTGATGACTGGGGGAATTCTCCCTTCAGAAGTATTTTAACTGCCACTTCCATGTGTGTGAGTCGAGTATGGGCCAGCCTCACTTGTCCATTGGTACCATGGTCGATGAGCTCTTTCACCTGGTTTTGTTTGATGATCTCCTCCTTGAAGGATCTGGAGTATGATTCTTTGTATTCTTCCATCCTTATGCTATGATGGCAGGTAGCAAGTCTACCTAAAATTAACTAAATAAAATAATGGAAAACCCAGAAAAAATAAAAAGAAATACCAAAATCCAAACGACAACTCATCTTCCCAACAAAAAAGTCACGAATTTAGGTTTGAATCAGTCCAGCGGGTCACCAATCAAGAGCTCCTGAGGTGGTATCTAATATAAGTTGGAGCACAGTGGTTTCCTATATATCCTGCATGATCTCTCAAAATGGAGCTATATCAGCCCGGCATAGTGACATCATAGAGGAAATGGACCAATCAGAGTCTGGGCCAGTGAGGTCAGAGAAAAAGTTGACCAATCACAGTTTGCCAGCATTGATACTTTAGCTCATAGGCTTCAAACACTGTTGCTAAGGAATCCATGTGAGCTTGAGGTTGCTCTTGTCATTATTATGCCATTCCTGAAACCACTACGACAGTGGTCAAAGTTCTCTGACCTTCTAGAAAACTCCTGAGTCTCATAAATTGCTTCTGTGGAGACACTAGCCAATAGCCTCCATTCTTGATGGACACCTTATCCTACATCTTGTTCCAGCAATGACATGGCAAAAAGGCCTCCGTCCTTTTCAAGGACAGCTGTCCTAAAACTTGCTTCTGAGGTGACAAGGTCCAGGCTGGTTTTGAGCCACAATCTTCACAATTCACCTTCCTGAGTAGTTAGGATTATATGCCTGAGCCATCGTTAGGTACTTAGCTCATCTCTCACATTTGGAGAAAGTATATATATTTGTTAGAAAGGTTGATATTAGATATGTCCTCTTAGCAGCTTAATTTTTTTGCCCTTGCTGTCTAATAATTAATCTATTGATTAATGAGAAATTTGTCATAATATCATTGAAGATCACTTGTGTGTGTGATGAGTTGTGTGTGTGTCTGTGCTTTGGGAGGTTTTCTGTCTTTGTTTAATTAGAATGTGTCTTAGTGTGGACCTGTGCACTTATGTTAATTGACTTCTTTAAGCTGCTAGAACCCTGCATAGAAGGGTTCATGCTTTCAATCAAAATTGGGAAGGTTTTGGTCATTATTCTTTCAAATACTATGTATTTCTTTTTTCTCCCTGTACATTATACATATATACATTATACATACATTAAATATTCACATTGTATATGTGAATATATATATATGTCTACATTTTTATATTATATAAACATTTATATACATATATTTATTTTTCATATAACTTCCATTTCTTTGATTGTTTATGGTAGCAAGTGTAGTTTGATCTCAATTACTCCATCAGAGTTAGAGTTAGAAGTTTTCCTTTTTATTTCTTGCTGAAAATATGCATTTCTCAGCAAGGATATTGAAACCAGTACAGAATCAGAGCTAGCCTAGAGTTCTCTCTCTCTCTATCTGTCTCTCTCTGTCTCTGTCTCTGTCTCTCTCTCTCTCTGATTTCCTGCCTCTGACAAGTGTCTGAACACAGGACCATTGCTTACCAAGTTCTTCTACTGTGCACTGTGATGAACTAGTGTGTGCACTGTCAAGCTCTGCTTCAAAGGCAACCACACCTGCACCTGAAAAAAGATCTGCTCCAAATCAGCCTGCATGGGTGTGTCTGCCTCTGTCTTGATGTCAGAGCTCCCATAGCTACTGGGGTGGCCTTAGTAGATGCCATTGTGCCAGGACTGTGACTGCTGACTTTGGGAGACTTAAGCACAGCCTCGTTTTTTACCCAATTTAGAGGTATGCGTTGGATCCTGTGGGCACTACCCTATTGGTGACTGTGCT
This sequence comes from Dipodomys merriami, assembly GCF_024711535.1. Classification (NCBI taxonomy): domain Eukaryota; kingdom Metazoa; phylum Chordata; class Mammalia; order Rodentia; family Heteromyidae; genus Dipodomys; species Dipodomys merriami. Next base: position 86,032 of record NW_027202887.1, read on the forward strand.
AGGAGCAAGGCTAGGGGCTGCAGAAACCTCACTGTGGCCTGACTTCTGGGGCACAACAAATGCCATAGGCTTCTCTGGGCTCTTTTCAGAATATGTGGGCAAGTTCAGTGAGCAGAAACTGAGCTCAGGGGCCCCTTAAACACAGGGTAGGCAATGGAGCTGGGAGGAGCAGGGATTTCCAGGTTGCCCCTGAGTTCAAACCTCAGTACCATAAAAAAGAAGAGAACCAGTTATGTCTGGAAAACTTATTAAAAGTAGTCTTTTAAAAAACGTGTATAGTTATTTGGGCTTGAACTCTGGGCATTAACATTTTCCCTTAGCGAAAAATTTCACATAAGACTAAACATTGTTTTTTGGAGGAATACAGGTTGACCCAGTGTAACAATAAGATATACAAAACACTAAGTTGAAAATGAACTTTACAACTTTGGTGGGGTTTGGAGTTGGGGAGGGTAGTTGTGGAGGTGTGAGGGAAGAGATGTTAGGGGGAAACAAAGGAGACGGCAACAATGCTCAATAGGAAATGTACTCAGTACCTTGCTCATGTAACTGTAACCCTTCTGACCTGCATTTTTACAACAAAAAAGGACAGAAAAGGGATTAAACTTATACTATTGAGCCTCATCTCCACTTCTAGCTTTTCTTGTGTGTGTGTGTGTGTGTCTGTCTGTCTGTCTGGGTCTGGGTCTGGGTCTGGGTCTGGGTCTCTGTGTGTTTGTGTGTGCATGCCAGTATTAGACTTGAACTCCAGGACTGGGCACTGTCCTTGAGCTCTTTTATTTAAGGGTAGCCCTGTACCGCTTGGCCCAACACTCTCCTACTGGGTTTTTGTGGTGAATGAGATAAAAGTTTCATGGACTGTTTTTGCTTTGAACCAAGATCCTGTCCTCTCAGACTCCTGAATGGCTAAGGTTATGGGTGTGAATCATCAGTATATTGTAGGAGAATTGTTCTTAAGCAGCAATAATGTGGATTGCTAGCCTTCTGCAATTTGTTGTCATGCTTTTTATTCTTAGAAAGGAATTCCTTTACTGAGAGGCCATTGGTTACCCTGCAAGCTAGGAAGGCAGAGGAAATGGAATCCCCTATCTCCAAAGGCAGGACCTTTTGCGTGATGGTTGTAAGACCCTCATCTTCCTTTATTAGAGCAGATATTTATGCTAGCCTGAAGGTAACACTGTTTTCTTCATCAGCTTCGTCTTGGTTGCATTAAATAAGAAAATTACTTGATAACTCTCACCAAACTTCACCAGAGAAAGGGGGGAATGAAGCTATAAAGTGAGGCATTAGACCTGACAGGAATATACCAGAAGGGGCAAGGAGAAATGAGAGCTCATAAATATTGATTTTTATTTAAACAAATTAGGGAGAATACATGAATATATGTTAGTACTGGCCAACTGTTCTCAAAGCTTTCTAATAAACTCGCATTTAAAGGAAGTATTTTCCTGATGCAGGACTCCTCACATTACCTGTGTAGATTCTCTAATCCCTTCACTGTCCTCCCAAGACAAGACACTTTCCCTTCAGCTCAGAGTAGTGCATCTAAGATAACATCCATCTACTACTGGGCAGTGGAAGACCAGTCTAACAGCTGGTGAAGTGTAGACAAGCTGCTCTGATCCTGTTTCCACCCAATTCTAGACTTTGCTGTATAGAGTTCATAGATCAGAGGAGATGCTTGAGAATATTTCTGGATCTACGAGTGTGTGGTGTGTGTGTGTGTGTGTGTGTGTGTGTGTGTGTGTGTGTGTGTGTGTGTGTGTGTGTGTGTCTATGTGTATGTATATATGATAGTACTCATATGCCACCATGGGGCTTCCTTCTTCTTTGGGCTTCACAGGTGGAGTTAACTCCTTCTTCCCCAAGTCTGTTCAAAAGATTTGACTTTGAGTGCCTGAGATTCAGCAGAGGAGGAAATGATTCCTGAATTCTCAACTGTTAGATCAGATGGGTCCTTCTACATACTCTGATTTATACTAATGCTAGTGTTAATACTAACCCATGAATGGTAGTAATATCAGCTGGCACTTTTTGTGTATTTTGGTACTAGTTAGTTTTTTTCATGTATGTTAAGCAAACAATTCTCATAAGAATATTATGACATAGTGTTAAGTATAACGTGCTGTACACACACACACACACACACACACACACACACACACACACACACACACACACACACACACCTATTTGGCAGCAGTCTTCATTATGTAAAGTGGACCATGAACTGTAGAGAAGTTCAATGGAAGCCTATCAGGGAACAGATCCTACAGCCAGCACCCTGGATGAGGGACTCACAGGGGTTTGGCCAACAAGTTGGAGACAAGATGATGTAGATCCCATGCCAGGGTTGGCTACCTTCCTGATCTGGAGGGACCCAGTGTTTGCTATCCAACACTGTCCCTCACGACCTTGCCTGTCCCCACCTCACCCCCACCTAATCTTTGGCACAGGAAGAACAGTTTTTCCTTTTGGCCACACATAAGATAAGCTCAATAGAATTTCCAGAGGATAGCAGGAGGATATATAGAAGATACATTAACTGAGGCCAGAAAGTGCAAGGTATTACTGTAGGTCTTACAATTGGTTAATAGTGGGGATTATTGACTCCCTGATCTTTCCCCAAGGAAGTGGAGGCTCTGATCTAGGATTCTCACAATCCTCTCTTAGATAAATAATCTAGTAGAGTCAGAAACAAAGAGGTAATTAAAAATCTATATTTAATATTAATTTTTATTCTTGAATTAGTAAAATACATGTGTAACCTGTCAATTCAAGAATCATAAAAAGGCAGATGGTGTGAGCTTGACCTCTGTCCCTCTACTGTGGCTCTCTTGCTCCACCCTGGGGTGACCACTGCTACTAGTTAGTTATGAATTCCTGCAGCTAAACTAAATGTGCACAAAGGACAGGCTACTAAAAGGAGACATTTTATCCACAGCTTCCAGAGATCCCCCAAACTGCTAGCTTAGAACAAGGCCAAATTTCTATTTACACTATGAAGATTCAATCTTCTACACTCAGGTTCACAGCCCTGAGCCAAGTCTGTGCTGGTACTACATGACTGAAGGTGATAGCTCATAATTCACAAAGGAAGAAGTCTTCAATAGTTGGAAGTCTGCCCTCTGTCTTTCCCAATAGGTCCCAGTATCAGGTATGAGGACTAAAGTGTTACAAAGGCCTGTTAGAAATTACTAGTTATGCATATGTAAAGTTGACCTAGCAACACCTCATTAACCTCAAGGTGATAGTGAAGGGAGAGTTCAACAATTGTCAGATCAAAATTGAGATGGATATTATTAAGACTTTCCATCACACACTCACATGATCAGGTAGTACCAGGTGAGGGAGAAGGATGAGCACCAATACTTGGTAATTGAACTGGCCACCCAGAGACCTCTTTAAATTAATGTGAAAATCATTCCATCTATTCAAGAATGAAGTTAGGAGATTGTTCAAACAGACTGTGAATAATCTGCATTACTTTAATGAAAACAGAAGTGCACACTGAGACCTTAAACCCAATAACATCATGTTGGATGACAAATGCAATGTGAAGGTCAATGACTTTGGCGTGAGCATAAGCATTACCCAAGGGTGGTTGCTGAAGGACATATTTGGTACCTTGATTTTGTCCATATAAAATATTCCTGCATGAAAATTACAATGACTACACGGTAGACATCCCATGCTTGGGAATCATCTTTTGTATTTTATACAGACAGCAAATTTCCCACTTGAATATATGAATTTTAGCCGGATACAGGTAATTGTCATGGAGGTCACCTACATTACTCCATTCACCTGTCTCCAATAGCAAAAAATATCACCTTGAAACTGTAAACTGAAGACCCAAAGCAGAGGCACACTATAGAACAAACAATGGAGATTGGCTCAACCAAGTTGAGGAATATATCCTATTTCCTGATGAGCAACTATGTAATGAGTTGAACCCAATTTCCTGCCTGTCATCTGAATTTCAATTGTCCTATGTTGACAAACCATCAATACTGAAGAGAAGTGCTACTCTTCCTTCCATTCTCTGCTTCCTGCAGAAGAACCCCTGTTACAGCATGATCACACACCATGAATCTATGGTTTCCTTTAGTTCTTCTTTCTTCATGAGGAGCAATGAGAGATGCTGGTAAGAGAAAAAAGTCCTTCCCTCTCGGTAGCTGAACAATAAGATCATAAATTCTATCTCAATTAAGAGACAGGATTGAAGGTATCTATCAGGATAGCTTCCAGTATTTGAAGAATACGATGCTGTGTGCAGACATAAAAATAACCTTCACAGATTACAAAGAAAGTTTTTCTAGAGAAAGGGTTCAGAGCCCTTCTATAACAAAACAGCAGTACCCAGGTTTTCAGTTCATTTTCAAGCTGGGGAATTCCAGCTTGAATCCTTGTCTACAGACTTGGACACTTCACATAAAAATCATTCATTATTTTGGATGACAGAAAATACCCCTTGTCCAGGTAGGTGTTTTAGTACTCTAAATTGTGGAGACAAAAGGTCTAGAATAGGTAAAAAAATTTAGGGTTTTCCTTTTTGGTCAAGGATTTACATTTTCAGACTACAACTTACTTAATATTTAAAGAAAGGATGGCTATGGGAGTAAATTGTGGTTTTCAAGTTTACTTATTGAATCTTTCAGTTATTGAATCTGGCTTAATTTGTGAGATACACACACACACAAACACACACATGCACACACACACACACACACACACACACACATATATATATATATAATATGTAGTATGTATATATATCACAATGATATTACATATTAAATACAATATATACAATTATATTTGTAAAAATATACACAATTTTGGAGAAGATGTTTCATGAAATTCTCTGCCTTTGCTTTAAGACAGCATTCTCCTCATCTCAGCTTCCTTAGAAGCTAGGATTATAGACTGGGGCTAGTGAAAAGATTTCCTTTTAAATGCTACAGAAGACCTGTCTTTAACTTCCAAGGAGCACTAGAAATTGAAGATAATAGAATGACCAAGGTAATTAAAACATTTCAGTCAGTGGAAAACTTTCAAAATTTATTTTAGACAAAAATTAGGGAACAATGTTATTAGATCTATCCTTGAAAAAAAAAGATTAATAAAAAATTAAAGACAGATATAGATCCCAGTTTCAAATGTGGAAGAAGAAGGCTTATAATTTCAAGGCCTAGAATTGGTCCATAACCATTCATTAAATAAAAATTAATTTTGTAGGCAGGAACTTGTTTGTTTATCTTTTGTGTTCAGAGGAATGTCTGCATTATGTGTAAACAGACCGCTCTACAAGGTATCTTTCTGGGTCATACAGTAGTTATTACATAGCTGTATGTAGACATACAGCTTTCTAATGACTTTCCTACATACACCAACTAATGTTAATTAAGTGTCATGTAGAATAACAAACCTCAATTTTGTGACCATATCCATTCTTATTCTCCCTATTGTCCAGTAGTTTGTATCACAGTCAGCATAACTGAAGCTGGCACATGGAACAGACATGGACTCAATGGATCCTGGCTGTGATATGGCCCCAAATATAGCAAATACCAGAATCAATGAGATCCAAGCAGCTGTCCAAGGTGCCTAGTTGTATGAATGTCCTCGGCTTCCAATGGTCTCACCTATCTCTGCCAGAGGCCTGTTAATGGCCTGACATCAAAACTTACACTGAAGTTTAACTTCTCAATGTAGCAGTGTCAGGAGGTAGTACCTTTAATAGAGGATTACATCATAAATGGATTAATGCCATCTTGTTAACTCGCAAGGAACTAACAGGATCACTGTTAACAGTTAGAAAAAACACCCTAGGTCCCTTACTCACTCTCTTTCTAGCACATGCCATGATTCCAAGATCCTACATGATGTGATTCACTTAGGGGCCTTGTCCCATGTACTACCATGCTATGTAGGGTTTCCAGACACCACTATTTTGAGTGAAATATTTTTATTCCTTATCAAGTATACAACTTCAAGGTTTTTGTTAAATCATGACAAAATGGACTGAGATGCTATACTTTTTGCTTTTTCCATACAACTAAGGATTAAACTGAGGGCCTTTCACTTACTGGGCCGATATTTACTGCTTGAGCGTTGCATGGCTCCAACCCTTTTTTCTTTTACAGTTTGCTTTTCATATAGGGCCTTGTGCTAACATCACTGAAGCCAGCCTCACAACCTAATCCTCCTAAATCTTTGCTTCTCAGTAGCTGGGATTACAGGCCTGTGACACCACACTTTGCCACTTAGAAGGCACTACTCTTTTGGGGAAACATAATACAGACCACTGAGATGTATGTGTGTATGTTCATAGAAATTGGTCATGGTGATTTATTCAGGACTGAGGGTGAATCTCCTGAATAATCCATATTCTTAAGTCCTTTCACTCAAAAAAATTGCTTCTCTGGGTGCTAGTGAGTCACAGCTGTAATCCTAGCTGTTCGGATTGCTGAGGTTTGAGAATCATATTTTGAAGCCAGGTGAGCCAGGAAAAGTCCATGACAATCTTATCTTCATTTAACTACCAAAAAATCAGAAGTGGAACTGTGGCTTAACTAATAGAGTACTAGCCTTGAGGAAAAAAATAGGAATAGCAACTAGGCTCTGATCAAGTTTCAGGACCAGCACCCATACAAAATCTCCAGATAGCACTTGTGCTAATACAATGAAATCTTGTGCTATTGCAAGACACAATTATACTTAATGGATTATCTCTACAGGACAGTTGCACTAAAAATTTCTAGTATTACTTTATAAGCTATATTCTTTCTGAATCATCTTTTTGGCCCATTGTTTCTCTGAGAATGATGTCTTGATTTTGGAATAGAGGAGGAAAAATTCAGTGATGAATTTGGCTTCTGAATTCCTCCCTCGTCCATTATTGACCTGTTCTCTCTTTTTATTTTTTTGGCAGTCCTGGTGCATGAACTCAGGGCCTGGGCACTTCCACTGAGCTTCTTTTTTGCTCAAGGCTAGCACCCTCCTACTTGAGCCACAGCACCACTTTCTCATTATGTGGTACTGAATAATTGAACCCTGGGCTGTACGCATGCTATGCAAGCACTCTACAATTAAGTCATAATCCCAGCCACATGTTTTCTTTTAAAAATACGTCTAACCGGTTTATTTCTGGCCATATCTGAAGCCACTGCCAGTGCTATTGATTCATTTGTTTAATTTCTAACTGCCTTTCGTTCACTGTAACTGGCAAATTATTTTCTACTCCATTCAAAGATTTGGGCTGGGAAGGTGGCTCAGTGGTAGAGTGCTTGCCTTGCATGCCTGAGGCCCTGGGTTCGATTCCTCAGCACCACATAAGCAAAAAGAAAAAAAAAGATTTATCTTTCGTTTTCTTAAACTGCACACTTCATCAGCTAAACTCAAACAATGCTACCAGTGACTGAAATTGAGGACACTTACAATAATAAATAGCTAATAATAAATAGCTAATAATCTACCTTAGTCAATGCACAACAATCCAGATGCTGGGGAAGTCTTTTATTTTCTACTCTGAGTAGCATCTAACCCCACAATATGCTCTAATAGATAACAAAATTAAAGTTTACAGATGTAATTATTTCACCCAAGAGTTGGTTATGCACTCACTTCTAAGGAGTGAGTGCAAATTAAGGCCTTTATAGGAGGCAGTAACACAAACTGAGTGAATGAAACATTAAGGAGGGTATGTTTGTCAAGGAAGTATTGGGTATCTAGGAGCTGACAACAGTGGATGTATGATAGGTGACCAGACAGCAGAAACCACAATCTTACAGATAGAGGACCTAAACCCTACCAGGCATCCTTTAAGCTTGGAAGAGGTCCCCATATTTCATGAGAGACTATATCCTGGTGCCCCCCTGCTAGAAACTGAGCAACTAATATAGACAAACAACACCCAAACTATTAGCCCAAACGTGAAGCCTACAATAGTTTGTATTCAGTCAGCAAACATTAAATTTCTAGTAATTTACCACACAACATGACAAAAGCATCTCTCAATGCTGATGGTTCACACCTGTAATCCCAGCTACATAGGAGTCTGAGATCTGAGGATCTAGGTTCAAAGGGATCTCAAGCAGCAATGTCTGTGATACTCATATCGCCAATAAATAGAAAAAATGGAAATGGTGGTATGGCACACTAGCCTAAGTGGAAGCCCAAGTACCAGCACACACACACACACACACACACACACACACACACACACAAATTGAAAAATGAAAACATTGAAAATGACCTAGTATTTTCTTTGTTGTGTGTGAAACCCTAACATGTCTTAAACTTTTTCCTTGTGCTTGAAGAAATTTATTAAAATTCTATAACACTACCATAAAGATAGCTAAGTACACAACTACACAAATGTGTTGACCACACACTTTTTGGGGGGGGAGGGGGTCTGGTTGTGGGGCTTTAACTCTGGGCCTGAGCGCTGTCCCTCAGCTCTTCAGCTCAAGGCTAGCACGCTACCCCTTGAGCCACAATGCCACTTCCTGCTTTTTTCTTTTTGCTTATGTAGTGCTGAGGAATCGAACCCAGGGCCTTATGCATACAAGGCAAGTGCTCTACCACTGAGCTAACTTCCCAGACCCTGACCACACACTTTTTATAAATAATATTACAATTGTTACTGCAAACAGAGGACTTTCCTATCAATTTAATCTAATTATTGGCAGAAACTGGATCTCATATCTTGGTATTTCTCACAATACTTACCTTAGTTGATATTAAACATAAAGTTCTTAGTTAATCAAAAGGAAAAACTTATACTATATCTTCAGGTACAATCCTTTCTGTCATTTGTCCTACAAATGAAATTAATTTATTGCAGCACTTAAAATATTTTATGAAATTTAGTGTAAGATTCTGATTAAAACTGAAAAATTTGAAGTGTTCTCAATTTCTGCTTCATTTAGACAAAGTACTTAAAGATGTCTCTGGTTTTCCATACGGATATCATATCCAAAAATCCATCTATACCATAGAAATTAGTTCACTATAGGCTATCTATAAATTCACATAGATGTTTCTCAATTCTCTGGAGCAAAAGAACCATAAATTCTGCCCTACATCTATACATATTCTATGAGAACTTCTAGAGCATTCCATTTTTCTCAGAAAAATGAAGGCTGCCAACAAACTCACTAATAGTGAGAGAAGAAAAAAGAGCAAGCTTGTGATGCCTGACATTTCACAAAAGCCTTATTCGCCTGTGGGTACACTCTCAAAGTCATACAATGTTCAGGTTTACCTGGTAAGAAAAGGAATTCAGCCCACAGAGAGAGAAAGACACTTGGCAGGAGGAAGATAGACTGAAGAATTACCTGAATGCATATCTTCTCATGTTTCCATCCATTTGCTTTGTGGAGTTTTCCTGGAGTCCCATTGCTCACTAAGTCAGACCTGTCATCCCAGCAGAATCACTGAACCCCCAGGACTCAGGTAACACCATTGAGCTGTCTCCCTGGGGAAAAGTCACCAACTGAATGAAAAAGAAAACAGTGGATTTCACGACCACACACACACACACACACACACACACACACATGTGTGTGTGTGTGTGTGTGTGTGTTCGTAGTGGTACTTAAACCCAGTACTTGGGCACTATCCTTTAGGTACTACCTTTTAACTTATTTGCTCAAGGCCGGTCTCTACTACTTGAACCACACTCCACTTTTAGCTTTTTAGTCATGAATTGAAGACAAGAGTATCATCATGTTTCCTGCCCAGGCAGGATTTGAACCTTGATCCTTAGATCTCAGCGACCTGAGTAGCCAGAATTACAGGCATGTTAGATTAATGCCTGGCATTTGTGACAGACCAAGGTATTGACTTCAAGCCCCAATACGAGCAAATAAACCAAAAGTAAAACCAAATTTTATAGCATATAAATATACTGATATCATATTAAAACAATATAATGAATTGTGGAGACCTTGGTGAAGGATATCAGAGAATAATTATCATTATTAGTTTTTCTGCTTTAAAAAACCTAAAATTATTTTTGTAAAATGTAAAATAACTACAGAAAACCCTGGTACCAAGGTATATGTTTCAAATGAGACAGCTGTTCAGAACAAAGTGAAAATGCAGAGGAAAACTAAGAATTTTAGGATTCAGTGTTTACTACATTAGAAAATATACTTGATAATGTGTACCTTCAAACTATTTCAAGTAGGCTACACTAATGACACAAAAACTATTCTTCTTCTAATTAGTACTACAGATTTAAAAAACAGGTCTACGTTATTCTCCTTATCTAGGGATGCTCTGAATATTTGATTCACTTTTCCCAAAATGACACTAAAGAAATTCAGTCTTTCAATAACTCCAATTAAAAAAATAACTACAATTTTTTATCTTAGCACTTAAATAATTATATCATGTATCTTCTTTGGGTGAGGAGTATCAGAACAACTTTTAACTTATTCTTTTACCTTTGCTGTTGGGAAGGTGTATTTTCACAAAAGAGGACAGGGAAACACTCAGTAGATCAACTGATTTAAATGTAAGTGGCTAAAGCTACCAGTACAACTACGTTTATTGCAGTATTGTATACCATAGCTAAGATATGGAACCAACCCAGTTGTCCCTCAGTAGATGAATCTATCAAGATAATGTGATATATAGATACAGATATATAGATACATCTATATATCTATATCTATCTATAGATATATCTATATATCTATATCTATATATAATGGAATTTTATGAATCCATCATGATATTGCCCCATTCGTTAGGAAATGGAAAGACATGGAAAATTATTATATTAAGTGAAGTAACCCTGGCACTAAGGAATATAATACCATGTTATCCCTTATTTGCAATAGCTAATATTTGTCTAGGACAATTAGGAGAGGTCAAAAGCTATGTACATAAGACCAGATAAGATGATGTTAAGAAAATGAGTCCCAAGATAGGGACACACATGGTTTTTACTGTCTTGCTTTTTATTTCCAATTTTTTTATTGTGATTAAGTGGTTACATAATTTCCCTAATTTCACAGTATTGTGGGATAGTGAAGCTTAGTTAAAGTCACAAACACATTTTAACTTTCATAGGACAAATTGTCTACCATGGTGTATAACCTTTATGAGTTCTATGAGCTTTGCAATACAGTTATTTCTTCCACATTGGGGGATACGTATATTTCTTTTGTTTTGCATAACATCAGCTTTTCACTCTTTCCCACTTGCTCCCTCCCTCCCATCTCTGCCATTGAGTTGCTTAGTTCATTTTGGTCAATGTCCAGTGTCGTTGATGTGTCCTGCTATTGTGTTTTTCCGTGATTCCCTCTAGTTCTGTCGTCCTCCTAGTTTCACATCGTTGTGCACATATATACTATACATGTAATCAGCAGCATGGGGGTTATTTAGTAGTGATTCGACCAGATGAGTGAAAGTCCTTTGTTTCTGAAGCCCTGTTAATTTTGTCATATCACCTAACATTTTGGATTTAACATCCACTTATCAGGGACACCATGTGCCGTTTTTTTTCTTTGCACTTGGGTTACGTCGCTCCACATGATTAATTCTAACTCCATCCATTTCCCTGCAAATGCCATTATTTTGTCATTTCTTATGGTTACATAATATTCCATTGTGTATATATACCACAATTTTTGGATCCATTCATCTGTGTTGGGACATCTGAGTTGTTTTCATATCCTGGCTACTGTGAACAGTGCTGCAATAAACATGGAGTTGTATGTGTCCTTGTATACTGGTTCCTGTTGTTCAGGATAGATGCCTAGAAGTGGTATGACTGAGTCATAAGGTAGGTCAATATTTAGCTTTCTGAGGACCCTCCAGACTGCTTTCCAAAGTGGTTGTATAAGTGTACATTCCCACAAGCAGTGCAATAGTGTTCCTCTTTCTCCACATCCCCTCCAGCATTTGTCATTTCGCTGACATGCAGATGGTGGCCATTCTGACTGGGGTAAAGTGGTATCTCGGGGTTGTCTTTATTTGCATTTCCTTCACCACCAGGGATGATGAACATTTCCTCATGTGTTTCTTTGCCATTTTTATCTCTTCTTCTGAGAAGTCTGTCTTTAATTCCTTTGCCCATGTAGTAATTGGTTTGTTGGGTGTGGGAAGGATTTGTTTCTTGAATTCCAGGTATATACTTGATATTAACCCCTTGTTTGATATACTGCTGTAAATATTTTTCCCAATTAGTTGGTTGTCTTTCTAGCTTGGTTACTATAGCTTTAGCTGTGCAAAAACTTTTTATTTTAAGGTAATCCCATTTGTCGAGTCTCTCTCCAAATTATTGTGACCCTAGGACTTTGTTCAGGAAGTTCCTTCCTGTGCCTATAAGTTCAAGTGTCTCTCCTACTCTGTCCTGCAATAGTTTCAGAGATTCAGGTTTGATGTTAAGGTCTTTAACCCATTTTGAGTTGATGTTGGTGCATGGTGATAGGTGGGGTCCAGTTTTAGTCTTCTGCATGTGGCCGCCCAGTTTTCACAGCACCAGTGGTTGAAGAGGCTGTGTTTCCTCCACTGTATGTCTATGGCTCCTTTGTCAAATATCACCTGACTGGAGGTATGTAGTTTTATTTCTGGATCTACTATTCTATTCCATTGGCCTTTGGGTCTGGTTTTGTCCCAGTACCATGCTGTCTTTGTTATTGGCTCCACAGTAGAGTTTGAAGTTTGGCATTGAGATCCCTCCCATGTTGTTTATTTTCCCTAGAATTGTTATGGATATTCTAGTCTTTTGTTGTTCCATATGAATTTTTGGACTGTTTTCCGTATTTCAGAAATGTACGTCATTGGGATTTTAATAGGAATTGCATTTGGTTTGTATATTAATTTTTGGCAGTATTGCCATTTTTAGTAAATTAAGTCTGCCTATCCAATAGCATGGAAGGCCTTTTTATTTTCTAGTGTCTTCTGTAATTTCTTTCTTTAACTTGTTATAGTTCTTTTACATCTTTGCTTAGGTTAATCCCAAAATATTTTATTTGGGGGGAGGTTACAGTGAATGGGGTTGCTTCCTTTGTTTCCCTCTCTGCTTGTACTTTGTCAGTGCACAGGAAGGAGACTGATTTTAGTGGGTTGATTTTGTATCCTGCTACCTTGCCGAAGTGATTTATAATTTCTAAGAGTTTGGGGAAGGAGTTTTTGGAATTCTGAAGCTATAGTATCATGTCATCTGCAAAAAAGGATAGTTTAACTTCTTCTTTGCCTATACAGATCCCTTTAATGTCTTTTTCTTGCCTTATTGCCCTGGCTAAGGGGTTTGAGGAATATATTGAAGAGGAGTGGAGACAGTGGGAATCCTTGCCTTGTTCCTGATTTTAGGAGAATTGGTTGTAGTTTTTCCCCATTAAGTATAATATTGGATATTGGTCTGTCGTATAGTTTTTATTGTTTTAAGAAATGTTCCTTCTATTCCTATTTTCTCCAGAGCTTTTAACAGGAATGAATGTCATATTTTATCAAAAGCCTTTTCTGCATCTGTGGATATAATCATGTGATTCTTGACCTTGGCTCTGTTGATGTGCTGGATAACACTTATTGATTTACGTATGTTAAAACTTCCCTGCATCTCTGGAATGAAACCTACCTGGTCGTAGTGTATGATTATTTTTATGTGTTTTTGGATTCTGTTAGCTAGAATTTTGTTCAGAATCTTTGTGTCTGTGTTCATCAAGGTAATTGGTCTGTAATTCTCTTTTTTGGTTGGGTCTTTTCCTGGTGTGGGGATGAGCGTGATATTGGCATCATTGAATGAGTTTGGGATAGCTCCCTCATTCTCTGTTTCTCTGAAGAGCTTGAGGAGTATGGGTATTAGTCTTTTTTTAAAGGTCTTATAGAATTCTGTTGTGAATCCACCTGGTCCTGGGCTTTTCCTTGTTGGAAGACATCTTATTGCTTCCTGTATCTCCTTGTAAGATATTGGCTTACTTATTTCCTTCTTTGCTCAGTTTGGGCAACTTGTATTTCTCTAGAAATGCATCCATTTCTGCCAGGTTTTCTTTCTTTTTTGAGTATAACTTTTGAAAATAGTTCTTTATAATTGTTTGGATATCTTGGGTTCTTTTTGTGATTTTTCCTGTGGCATTCCTAATCCTATTAATTTGGGTTTCCTTCCTTCTTTTCTTAATTAATCTTGCCAGTGGTCTGTCCATGTGATTTTTTTCAAAGAACCAGCTTTTTGTTTTATTAATTTTACCTATGATTTTCCTATTTTCTATTTCATTAAATTCCGCTCTTAGTTTGACTACCGGGCTCCATCTAGTAACTTTAGGTTCCATTTTTTCATGTTTTTCTAGCTGTTTTAATTGCAACACGAGATTATTTACTTTGTCTGTCTCTATTTTCTTGATGTGGACACTGAGGGCAATAAATTTACCCCCTCAGGACTACTTTTGTTGTGTTCCACAAGTTTCTTTGTGATGTGTCTTCATTTCCATTGAATTGTAGGAACTTTTTAAGTTATTCTTTTATTTCTTCTGTTATCCAGGTGTTGGTTAGAAGTGTGCTGTTCAATTTCCATGTATTTGAGTAATTTCTGTGGTTTGCTATGTTAATGAGATCTAGCTTGATTCCACTGTGGTCAGATAGGATACAGGGGATTATGTCAATCCCTTCTATTTGTTTAAGTTCCTTGCATGAACTATGTTATGGTCTATCTTGGATAAAGTTCCATGAGCTGCTGAGAAGAATGTTTACTGTATTGTTTTAGGGTGAAAAACTCGGTAGATGTCAGTTAGTTCCTCTAGAAGTATGGCCTCACTTAATTCGGTAGCTTCTTTGACAATCCTCTGGTTGGTAGACCTATCCTTTGCTGAGAGTGAGGTGCTGATGTCTCCTAGTATTATCGTATTGGGATCTATTTTAGTCTGTAAGTTTGAGAGCATTTGCTTAACATATTTGGGTGCTCCAATGTTTGGGTAATATACTTGGTAATGGTAATATCCTCCTCTTGGATTGTTCCCTGTATTAATATGTTGTCCGTCCTTGTCTTTTTGTATTGATTTTAATGAAAAGTTTATTTGTCCGACATCAGGATCGCTACCTCTGCTTTCTTACTGGGGGCATTTGATAAGTAGATCCTTTCCCAGCACTTCACTCTGAGTTTGTTTGTATGTTTGGCTGACAAGTGGGTCTCCTGAAGGCAACAGATGGATAGGGGAGGTTTTCTGATCCAATCTGCAGTTCTTTATCTTTTGATTGGTGAATTAAGACCGTTAATATTAAGAGATAGTATAGAGACATCCATTGTGGTCCCTATCATTCCCTGTTTTCCTAAGTTTTTCTTCTTTCCTTTCCTCCTGTGCTTGCTCAGTTAGACTTCTATTAATGCCTGTCTTGTTCAGGTCCCCATTCCTGGTTGCTTTCTTCAGGTTGTGTTCCCCCTCTTAGCATTTCTTGTAATGCTGTCTTAATATTTATGTATTCATTTAGTTTTTCTTTAGCATTAAATATTTCAGTTCTCCATCTAATGTGAATGCTAGCTTTGCTGGGTATATCAGTCTGAGTTGGCAGTTATTGGTTCTAAGGGCCCGTATGGTACTTTCCCTGGC
Source organism: Dipodomys merriami (assembly GCF_024711535.1). NCBI lineage: Eukaryota > Metazoa > Chordata > Mammalia > Rodentia > Heteromyidae > Dipodomys > Dipodomys merriami. Next base: position 101,595 of record NW_027202887.1, read on the forward strand.
TTTTCTTGCATTCAATGTCTGTGTGGAAATATTTTTTCCCCTTGTAGTATAACTCCATTTTTGCTGATTGCAAGATTGTTTCCTTATTATTCAGATGTATCATTTTTACCAAAATGTGCCTAGAAGTGTTTCTCCTGGAATCTTGCTTGTTAGGTGTTCTATATGCTATTATGTAAGTAAGAGGATCTTTTTTAAGATGGGGGAAAATTTCACTGATAACCTTGTTGAATATGTGCTGCATTCCCTTGCCTTGATATTCTTCACCTTCCTCCACTCCAATTATATGAAGGTTAAGTTTCTTGGCAGTATCCGATTTCTCTTGGATTTCCCTTTGGCATAATTTACATGATTTTTCCATATCTGTGATTTTTAGGTCCAGTTGTTGCATTCTGTATTTGACATTCTACATTCCATTTCGTTCACTGTGTTAACTATGGCTTCCATTGTGGTTTGCATGGAAGAAATGGACTCATTTATGGATTCGATGTTGGTTCTCAAAGTACTAATTTCATCTCTTAGTGAGGTGTGTGCTGCCTCTATTTTTGTACTAATTTCACCTCTTAGTGAGGTGTGTACTGCCTTTATTTTTGCATGCACATCCTGTTTGATAGACGGCATCTCTTTTGATATTTCATCCCTGTGTTCTTTGAATTTCTGGTCTATTTCTCACTTTAATTCTTGAGTCATTGCCTCCAGCATCTCTTGGATGTAGCTTTTGTCTTCCATTCCTGCTTTGCTCCTACTCAGGCTCTTCCCTGGGTGGCTGCTAGCTTTTGGGTGTGGCTTGCTATCCTGGGTGTTGATAAACCTTGTAATTTTTCTCTGCAATTTTCGTATAGGGATTCAGGGATTATTGGAGACGAATCTGAAATTTTATTTTGGTCAATAGGTGTTTATCTTTGCTTGGCTTCTGTTTCTGTGCTGGTAGAGAGAGTCTGTACCTGGTCTTGATTCTGTTGGGAGCTGAGCTGGTGGTCTGACCCACATCGGGTTCTCGGCTCTCTGCTGTAGATCACTGTCAGTTCCCACCTTTAGACGGGTTGAGCAGCCTAGATTACTCCTGTTTACTCCTAGAGGTGCTCTTGGCGAGATCTAATGTGCTGGATGTACTATTTCAGTTGCTGGAGTCTGTTATGGGCTCCTGATGTTTGGTTGTTTGTTTGTTTGTTTTGACAATTGTGGGTCTGAACTCTGATCCTGGGCACTGTTACTTAGCTATTCAGCTCAAGGCTGGAGCCCTACCTTTGAGCCACAGCCCCACTTCTAGCTCTTTCGGCTTATGTTGTGCTGAGGAATCAGATCCAGGGCATCAAGCACACAAGAAAATCTCTCTATCGCTAAGCCACTTTACCAGCCTGAGCTCCTGCTGGCAACCTGAGTTGTCAAATTCCTGGCCCAGGATATATGGGTCAGGTTCTGACCGGGTATGGGCTTCTTGTTCTGTTGCCCTGGAAACCCAGATCTTTTGCTGTCACAAGCATGTTTCCTAGGGGGTGCAGTTCCCTGTTTTCCCCCCTCTGCTGAGGCATATGCTCAGCTTCTGACTTCAGTTGGGAGGTGTTGGCTGTGTTTCTCAAGCACTAGGTCCCAAGGCCTGGTCCTGGTCCCCTGGTTGGGGCACGCCAGTTAGACCTCTGCTGCTGTGCATCCCACCTGGGTTACACAGTCTGGAGTATACAGTTCAAGTTTCTTCCACTGTTGGTTGTTGTGACCCAGTGGCACTGTTCTTAGCTTGGGTGTTTAAGCTCCCTTCCAGGGGCACTCTTGCTCCAGCCTGGAGGGCTGGGTGGACCCAACAGGCTGGTGGAGCTCTCGAACAGTTCCCAGTTGTAGTGGGTCCGGTAGTCCGGGTGTTGGGGTGGGGGTTTGGGTCAGGGTCTGGGAGTTTCCACCAGCTCTGACCTCTCTTGAGGGCTATACTGTCCCCTGCAGGATATTCACCATGGAGCTAGTTGTTGTTTTTGTGTGATGTAGGTTGCGGGTTGCTGCTCTAATCAGAGTTCAGTTGAGGTGGTTGTAGGCTGGGCTGGGCGGTGGTGGCTCTGCATTTTTTCTCCTCTGTCTCTGCCTTTGTTGATGTTCAGGCCAGTGCTGCAGGATGAGCCTCCAATTTCCAGCCGAGGGGTGGCGGAGGGATCTCCATGCAGGTTCTGAGCACTTGGGTTTGTCTCTGTGCTCTCCCAATGAGCAGCAGTACCTTGCAAGTCTTCTGCTCTAGTGTTCTGAGGGCAACCCTTGTAGTGCTGGGCTTCCCACCGAGTGGCTTAGGTGGCATGGAGCCACTCTGCCAGGACAGTGAGAGGAGGGGGTGGGATCTTTGTGCAGGCTCCCAGCTCGGAGGTTTCTCTGTACATCATGATCAGCGTGTCCTACACTGGTACCTCAGGCTTCTTCTGAGTGGGAGATCTGAAGATGACCCCCTGTGTCTCAAGGGACTCCAGCAGCCCCCGCCGGGCTGGGGTGGCCGTGGCTTGGTGTATTGCCCTGTAGATAGTAAAGGTTGGGGTAGGGCTCTTCGTGCTTCTGTGTCCTGAAATTCTTCCTTTTCATTCTTTCTTTTTTGTTTTTTTTTTCCCCGTCTCCTGTTTTTCTGTGGGTATTTGTCTTTTTGCTGTTGTTGGTCACTTGGGGAATTAAGCATTGGAAATCAAACTCCCTTTTTGGTTGGAGAGAGCTGTGGCATTTTCCTACTGCTCTGTTGCCATCTGGGTCCCCCTTCTTGCTATGGTTTTAAAAGTATTTATAATGTATTATGTGATTTTGTGTTTCTTTGGTATGTTCTTCCTCCATGGTATAACCCCTATTTTCACTTCATTGATTCTGGTGCCCTGCACCTTGTATATAGATTTTTCTAATTTGGGGAGGGGAAGGGAAAAAAACAAAATGTTTAAATAAGGATACAGGTTGGCTCATTGTAACAATGAGATGTACAAGACAGTATGTTGACAAAGAACTTTACAACTTTGTGCATGGGGGAGGGGAGGCAAGAGTTAGATAGGTGGAGAGGGAAGGGTTGGTGGGGGAAAAATAAAGGAGGGGGTAACCATACTTGATAGGAAATGTAGTTATTGCCATACTCATGTAACTGTAACCCCTCTATACAGTATCTTTACAATAAAAATATATTAATAAGAGGAAAACAATAAATGTAAGTGGCTAACTTATTCAGACGGCTGAGATCTGAGGATCATTGTTTAAAACCAGCTCAGGCAGGAAAGAGAGAGACTCTTATCTCCAACAGAAAACCAAAAATCTGGAAGATGTAACTCAAGTGGGAAGGTGCTAAACTTGAGTCAACCAAAAAAGGGGATGGGGACAGAGGAAAGCATTTAGGACCTAACTTCAAACCCAACGACCACCACACATATACACAAGCAAATTTAACTAACAATTCATGTATACATCATGTGAACTGCCTAATTGGAAATGTGCATAAGAATTTAAAAAACATTTCTATTTTGAAGACATATATAATTTGTGGAGGGATAAACAAATTATTTAAAGAGGGATAGGATCAGGGGAGGAAGATGAGGGAGATGGGAAGGGATGGTAAGGAGAAACAAAAGAGGAGGCAAAAATGCTTGATAAGAAATTTACTCATTAGCTTACCTATGTAATTTTAAACACGGTGTACGGCATTTTCACAATAAAAATTCATTTTAATAGGATTTTTATTGTAAAAATACTGTACAGAGGGGTTACAGTTACATGAGCAAGGTACTGAATACATTTATTATCAAGTATTGTTGCCTCCTCCCTTGTTTGTCCCCTACCATCACTTTCCACCCACCTCCAAACTATACTCCCACTCCCCCCCACTTAAATTGTCAAGTTCATTTTTCAACATAATGTCTTGTACATCTCATTGTTACATGGGTCAAACTGTATCCCTACTTAAGGATTTTGTTTATTCCCTTCCTCTCCCCAAATTAGAGAAGTGTATATACAAGATGCAGGTCACTGACATCAAATAGTGAAAATAGGGGTTATACCATAGGGGAAGACATACAAAGAAGCAAAACAAAAATCACATGGTACATTATAAATACATTAGAAACAATAGCAAAAAAAACCACACACACACACACACACACACACACACCCGTGTCCCTATCTTGAGGTTCATTTCACTTAATACGTCTTATGTGGCTATAAGGAATACATTTTTAAAAAAAGAAAGAAATTAACACTTTATTTTATATTTACAGAATCCATTATTATTTGGGAACATGTCATAGTGTTTGAAAACTAAGCAAATAAAGGTTGATCACAATATACATATACCTCCTTCAACTGCACACTTGTAATTTTCCCTGGGATTTTAAGAACCAGATAATGTGGTTTTCATCCTAATGCAAACCAAATGACCTCACTAGTCACAAACACATCAAGATAACAAATAAGTAATGTGTAAGAACTGTTTATTTTTAAATCCTTGCAGAATGGTCTAATTTTCGATTTCAGTGTAATTTCCCTTTCAGTACAATATGTAATTGGGGGAATTACAGAATTCCAACCTGTAACTCTCTCTCTCTCTCTCTCTCTCTCTCTCTCTCTCTCTCTCTCTCTCTCTCTTTCTCTCTCTCCCTCTCTTTTTCTGTCTCTCTCATCTCTCTCTCATTCTCTCTCTCACTCTCTCTCTATCTGTATTTATGATTGTTCCCATTAATATTAAGGTATTAATTATTTATATAGTTTTGTTTTGTAAGGTAAACTTGGTTATATAAGAGATCCAAATGAATTTTGTTATTTTTTTGATTAACAAGGACTTCAATTTTGGAAAAATATTTGGTACATTACATATATTTATACCCAAGTAACTACTGCTGCTTACAAGTATTCTGTAGTTTTCCCCAACATTTTCAATCATGGTTAGAAATTGTACATAGTTGCCTAGCACCAGTGGGTCACGCCTATAATCATAGCTACTAATGAGGCTGAGATATAAACATTCTGGTCCAAAACGAGCCCATGCAGGAAAGTCCATGAGACTCTTATCTGCAATTAACCACCTGAAATCCAGAAGTAGCACTGTGACTCAAGTGGTAGTGCACCAGGCTTCAGCTGAATTGCTGAGGACAGCACCTAGGCCCAGAGTTCAAGCCCAGACCAAAAAAACCAAGCACAAAAACAAAAACTTTTTTAACATGGTCAAAACACAGATAAAAATTCTGGGAATATGTTGGCTGGCATATTTCTTTCTTACTTAAGCAAAAGTTCTTTGTGGTTGGATTTAGAAACTCTATTAGAAGATCATTTTTGCCATAGCCTCATTCTGGTTCAAGTTAAAGTGTGTGGCCAAAAAAGGAGGTTTTGTGGTCAAGTTATGAAAATTTGTCTTAAATCATTACTGCAACTGAACACTGATCTCTGTTGTTGTGAAGTTCTTCACATCACTCGATAAAGTCATCTAAGATGACACTGACATTCACTTACAGCCTTTCAACAAATCTAAGCAGTCAGACTGAGCATGGTGGATATTGCTACTATGGGATGTAGCATGCGAGATGCAAAAGGAGGAACCTGAAGGGAGGCTTCAGACCACAGCAACTCAATTGCTTTGAACTCATGGCCCTGATGAATTCATGTTGAAGACCTAACCACTAAGTTTCCAAGGTTATGCTGTAGGACAATCCCTCTTATCATGTTCTACCAATATATTTGTTTCTAGACTATAATTGTATCTAACTAGATTAATCAAAACCTAAAAATCTGAAACATTCCAATATACTGGAATAAACATTTCTTTCCATCCTACACTCAGATATAGGGAGAATTCAAAAAGATTTTCTGGGGCTGGGTTATAGGTCAGTGAGTGTACTTGCCTAGCTAATGAAATATCCGGGGTTCAATCCTCATTAATACAAAAGAAGAATAAAAATCAGATAGGAGGAAAAGCCCAGAAAGTGGAAAGTAATTCAAGTAAAACTCCTGAAACAAGGACAGACTCCCCTGGTATCTGTCAGGAAAAAGTAGAAGAAGAAAGGCCACCCCCTCCACCTGCCATAGCTACCAAGTGTGTTAGAACTAGACCAATCAAACCTCAGGCAATCAAAACTGAAGAAACAAAACCATAAAGGCTGTGGTTTGCTGCAGGATATTGAGGGAGGGGAAGAGAGAATTGGGAAAAGGAAGATTGGTAATGCCACCAGCCACATAGGTAAAATGGTCAGTGACATGTTGTGTAGAACTTGGAGAGATGCATATGGGAAACAGGAGGAATTACATTGACATACAGTTGCTGTACCAGTTAAAACGATCCTTTGCAAGCTAACACCTCAGTTGATGGACATATATCTTCAGCCAGAATGTATATAGAAATATGCACATAGTTCTCAAATGCACACAACTCAGATCCAAAAGTAGGAAGAAAGTAATACTACAGAAGATAAAACGTTCAAACTGAACCATGTGTTGGTCCCAACTAATACATAAGGTGGCTCAGTGGTAGAGTGCTTGCCTTGCATGCATGAGGCCCTGGGTTCGATTCCTCAGCACCACATAAGCAAAAAGAAAAAAAGCCGGAAGTGGCGCTGTAGCTGAAGTGGTAGAGTGCTAGCCCTGAGCTGAAGAGCTGAGGGACAGTGCCCAGGCCCAGAGTTCAGGTCCCACGACCAGACCCAAAAAAAAGAAAGGGATGCTAATACTTTACCTCCCTTCCTTTCATTCTTTTTTTATATATTTATGATGATTATGGCTTGGAAGTGACCTAAATATAACTGCTGCTGGGTAGAGGAGCCTTAATTTTTATTTTGGAAGCTTGCTATTTTTATAACATGGTAATTGGATTGAACACAATCAAAATATCATAGTAACTGATCTCCCCTTCCTGGATGAATAAGCAAATGATTAAATATTAATGACAGCATCCTTGAACATATCCCAATGTACACTGCCTGGTTGCATTGGCATCTCCTTCTATGGAGCTCTCACCATTCAAACACAATAGATTTGGTAAAATATTGTTAGGTTGAGTCTTACTTGCCTTCATTCAGTCATCTTTGTATGTATCCAGTGGTTGTGGGATAGGTTTTTGCTTTGTTGTTTGTTTGTTTTTCCTTTCCTGCTCCTGCACTTCCATTTTCAGATGATTTATTGATGACGTTCAGTAAGAGACAGAGTATTAAAACTGTCCCACTGATGGAAGGAAATATTCGTGTGAATGCACATACACAAGCACAAAACCCTTAATCCTCCTTTTGGTTCTTCCAGGGGAGGAACCAAAGGTCCCCTTCCCTTTTGGTGGGCTCCCAGTTGTCTTGAAAGGAGGCATCTGGCCATGATACCTGCACCTGGGCGGACAGGGACCAAGAAGATGGTTTAGGAGGTGAAGAACAATAGGCCCTTGGGCAGGAAATGTTTGTAGCACTTAGAAGCTGTGTTCAAGCCCCAGTACTGAAAGAAGAAAGAAAAGGAAGGGAAAAATGCGGAAAAAAGAAGGAACTATTGTTTGAGTGCATTTATATATTATCTATACCTCATGGATAACCGTGATATGAATCTGGTACCCTAGATGCGGCCCATTCTAACCACCCATCTTCACAATAAACCTATTCTCCAGTGCCAGAGTGTTTTGCCACTGCCAGGTGAATAGTTAGATGGAGTTCCTTTCCTGTAGTCAGGTTGTGGGAAATGGTAACTCTAACCGACTGGGATTACCCATGACATAGCAGAGATGAGCATAGCACACAGCACATGGAGAGAGCCATACTGGACAGTCCTGTTTCCAGTTTAGGGGGCCCAACCCCTCTTCTTGCTCCTCTTTCCATTCTGCTAGGTTCCTGTCTCATACCTCTCCCCATCATCCCACCTCCCGCCTCCATCCGCTGGCCCATGGTCACCCCTTGTTTCCCCCAACCCACCACCATTCTATGAGCCCTACTCCCCCTTTGTGGACCAAACAACTTATTGAAGCCATATATCCACTCAGGGCCTCATCCAGTCTCCTGATCCACCCTTCTCACTGCCACAACTTTTACCTCCACTCCCACCTTCCTGGCCCCACCCCTTCCAGCCACCACCCCTTCTGGCCTCACTGCTTTCCCCTAACTGCCTGGTCCAGCCCCTCCCTTGGGAACATATGCTTAGGATGGGGAATGTGCACATTCCCAGCACTCACTACCCAATGCCAGGTGCCACAATATTCTGAACATGAACTATGGCTGCCACAGAGAAGGAAGGCCCAGGTCATAATCTGCCCATCCTCCCTGCCTGGCTAAGGCCTGGACAGCCTCAGGGCTCTCTGGTTTACCTGAGTTTGCTGGCAGTTGCAGGACTGGATATGAAGATCTTGCCTCCATCTCCTCAACCGGTGTTGCATCTTCCTGAGGGATCTTCAGCTTCAACACCTAGATCTCCATCTTTCTACTCAGTGTGGGCCCAGCTACAGACAATATCCCATGATGACCCTGATTTGAGGTAAAGGAGCCCCCTCTCCTAAACCCCTCTCTCCTAAACCCCTCTCTTTCCAGTTTCTTCTATGCTTCCCTGTGGGAGTCTCCCATCTCAGGCCATTTTCAACTGAAGTGGGCCATCTCCTCTTCCTGGAACCCAATATCCCCTGCCAGGCTCCTCTTTCCCACCAACACCTGGCCCACCACAATCCCTTGCTCCTCATCACACGGGACACCAATACCCCATTCCCTGGCCCTGTAGTGACCCTCGAACTTTCATTGGGTTAGGGATGTGTGGACCCAGCTGCCAGAGACAACCCTAGAGGACCCAGTTCCAATGTAATGGTTCCCCACTCCCACCAGTCTCCTCCTCCCCACACCTGTTGGTCTAAACCTCACCCTAAACCCGGCTCCACCCCTCTCAGTGTAGGAAAATTCATGGGTGAGAGGATGTAGCTCCTCCATAGAAGGAAGATAGGAGCTTAGAGTTCAACCCCATCCCCTTCTGGTTAGCCCCCAGTAGTCACGGTTGCTATGAAGCAACTGCTGCGCCTCCAGCAGTTGGAGCTGAGGAATATGCCACCTCTCCCAACTGGTGCTGCATCTGTTAGAGGGACGTGGTTCCCCAGGCCCTCTTTGGATTCACCAGCCAGCTGATCTCCACTTTCAAGGTCACTGTGGAATCAACTGCTGGAGCAATCAGCAAAGACCCAGAGTCAATGTAAGTGAGTGCCACCTCTCACTCCCCTCCATTACCCTTATATCCATTCTCTCCTCTGCTCCTCAACAGGATCCATCCCTGGGACATGGCTCTTAAATATTAAGTGGGCTGAACCTGTCTTCTTCTCCTCCTTTCTATTGCCAAGTTGTCCACCTGTGTCCTTCTTCTTCACTAAACCTCTGCTATCCCCACCCACACCCCATATTTCCCCTTCCCACAATCAATTGTTTCCCCTGCCCACCCCAAACCATGCTTCCTCACTCCAGTTGCTTCCTTAACCTTTGCTTTCCTCACTCCATCCTCCATCCCTTGCTTCCTCTGCCACCCATTCCCATCCTTCCCCCATTCCTTCCCCTGCTGAGTGAGAGGATGTGCATGGCATGCACATATGAAGATGATGCAATTGGACTGAACCAAGGCAAAATAATCATTGGAGAAAGAAAGCAGGGGTTCAGAGTCTTTCCTGTCTACCATTCCACTTTGTAACATGCTTGTTGTTCAGTTCCACTGCATCTGCTGGTACTGGAGCTAATATTGCTGACTCTTCAATGTCAACATGGGGGACCTCCACTTTCCTCTGAGTGTGGGCCCATCTCCAGGAGCCATCCCTGGACAGCCATGAATTTAGGTAAGTGGGGCGTAACTCCTCCCAGCTGATCCCCTTTCCCTGACCACCTTCAACCCCATTCACCTTAGTCCCCAGTGTCCCACTCTCTCTTCTCCTCCCTGTCCACTTCCTGGTCCAACCCCTCCTGTGAGAACATGTTCAGGAGAGGGAATGTGTGTGTGTGTGTGTGTGTGTGTGTGTGTGTGTGTGTGTGTGTGTGTGTGTGTGTGTGTGTGTGTGCGTGTTTGTGTCCACACACAACACACAGAAGTGGTGCCAAACTGGTCTGAACCCAGTTGTGGTGGTTGCAGACTCAGAGATATATTCATATTAATATTACTGAGATTTGCATTACAATATAAGCAATATAGGTATTTTAAGGAATTGGTCATTCAATGCCCTAGATTCCTAATGAATGAAGAATGGAGTTTGCCCTGACTCCCCTCCCAGCAAGGGTTGTAGAGCTTCAGGATTACTTGTTTTCTCTATGTTCACTGGCATTTATGGGGCTTGAGGTGCAGCCCTTGCCTCCTTCTTTCAACAGGTTTTATGCCTGCCACAGCAGCTGGCGAAGCCTGAGTGATCTTCAGCTATACAACATGACCTTCCTGCTAAGTGTGGGCCCAGCTGTTGGAGCCATCCTCAGAGGACATCACGAGGTAAGTGAGACCCCTGTTCTTCATTCCTTGCTTTTCCATTTTCAACTCTGACCCCTGAGGCAGCCATTCCAGGACAGCCCTATTTTGAGATAATTTGGTCCCACCACCTCTTCCCAGGTTCTATACAATCTGCCAGTCCTCCCTTCCACCAAGTTGAGCTGAACATATGCTATAGCGGTGCCAGAGAAAGAAGGTTGAGGATGGGAGCTGCCCCATCTCCTCTCTTGGCTATGGCCTGTTTAGCTGGGGGTCCCGGGGGGGTTGTGTATTCAGAATATGTTCCTGGCTGCTTCAGGCGAATTCACAGTACCCTGAATACAGTATCCTCAAACTTGACATTCAAGTCAAACTCTATGAATTTATGATACTATTCCAAATTACTAAAATTTATTGGATCTAGAAACCAAAAAATCCAACTTGTAATTTTAGTAGCAATTGACATCATGAAAGTAGAATATTGATCAGGAATAGAGGTAAGAAAACAAGACAATGTGCGAAAATGTAGAATACTGGATGTGCATTAGAGATACAAAAATCATATCCTAGCCAGGAGCTGGTGGCTCACGCCAGTAATCCTAGCTACTCAGGAGGCTGAGATCTGTGGCTTGCTGTTCAAAGCCAGCCCAGGCAGGAGAGACCGTGAGACTCCTATCTCCAATAAACCACAAGAAAAACGGAAGTGGCGCTGTAGCTCAAGTGGTAGAGCGCTCGCCTTGAGCTGAAGAGCTGAGGGACTGCGCCCAAGCCCAGAGTTCAAGTCCCACGACCGACAAAAAAAAAAAATCATATCCTATAGGCTCATTTATTGAAAACTTGTCATCCTATATTGAAAGCTCAATTTACATATATAGTTACAGTTACTTTTCTTTTTTTTTATTTTTTTATTGTTTTTTTTTTAATTGTATTTTATTTTATTTGAGAACATACTGTACAGAGGTGCTACAATTACATGGGCAGTATAATGCATACATTTCTTACCAAGCATTGCAGCCTCCTCCTTTGTTTACCCTTCACTTCCCTTCCCCGCCTCCCCACTCCCCCCACCCAATTTTGCCCCCCTCCCCCCACCCAATTATACCCCCCTCCCCCCCCACACCGACATTGTAAAGCTGGTTTTGACATGACATTTTGTACTTCTCATTGTTGCAACAGGTCCACCTGAATCCTTAAACGACTTGTTTGTCCCCATCTCCTCCACATGTTATACTGACATCAAATATAGTGAAAGCGGGGGTTACACTGTGGGGGAGGGACATACAAAGCAACAAAGAAATAATCTTATAAATGCGTTAGAAACACATTCATGAAAGAAACGAAAACATTAAAATACATATTTAAGGGTTCATTTTCCTAACATCACATTATCTGATCTTTTCCACTTGACTCATACCTATACTAGATATTGCAAATAAGGGAAACCATGGGACCTATGCTTCTTTGGGCCTGGCTTACTTCACTTAATATAATTTTTTCCAAACCTTTCCATTTCCTAACAAATGGGGAAATGTCATTCTTTCTTATGGAGGCATAGAATTCCATTGTGTATATATACCACATTTTCTTGATCCATTCATCTACTGAGGGACATCTGGGTTGGTTCCATATCTTCGCTATAGTAAATAATGCTGCAATAAACATAGTTGTGCTGGTAGCTTTAGTGTGGTCTTGTTTGTAAACATTTGGGTAAATGCCCAAAAGTGGGCTTGCTGGATCATAGCGGAGATCTATGTGAAGTCTTTTGAGGAACCTCCATACTGCTTTCCAAAGTGGTTGAACAAGTTTACATTCCCACCAACAATGAAGTAAGGTTCCTTTCTGTCCACATCCCCTCCAGCATCTGTTGTTGTTAGAGTTCTTGATTTTTGCTGTTCTAACTGGAGTGAGGTGATATCTCAATGTTGTTTTGATTTGCATTTCTTTTATGGCTAGGGATGTTGAACATTTGTTCATGTGTCTATTGGCCATCCTTCTTTCTTCTTCAGAGAAGCTTCTCTTTAAGTCTTTCGCCCACTTATTTATTGGGCAGTTGTTTCTTTGAGGATTTGTTGTTGGGTGGTTTAATTTTTTGAGTTCCAAGTATATTTTAGATATGAGACCCTTGTCCGTTGTAAGGCTAGTAAAGATCTTCTCCCAATCGGTGGGCTTTCTATTGATCTTGCCAGCTATGTCATTTGCCCTGCAGAAGCTCTGCAATCTTATGCAATCCCATTTGTCCAACCTTTCTTTGATTTATTGTGCTTCCGGGTCTCTATTCAGAAAATTTCGACCTGAGCCAAGGACACCTAGGGTTTCTCCTATTCCATCCTGTAATGTTTTCAGAGTGTCTGCTTTGAGTTCAAGGTCTTTGATCCATTTGGAGTTGATTCTGGTGCAGGGTGATATATAAGGATCTAGCTTTAGTTTTCTACATGTAGTTAACCAATTTTGCCAGCACCATTTACTGAAGAAGCTGTCTTTCTTCCATTCTATTGTTTTAGCTTCCTTATCGAAGATTAGATGGCTATAGGTCTGTAGGTTCATTTCTGGGTTTTCAATTCTATTCCATTGGTCCTGAGGTCTGTTCTTATGCCAATACCAAGCTGTTTTGATTACTATGGCTTTATAGTAGAGTTTGAAATTTGGTATTGATATTCCTCCAGCAGTGTTCTTTCCGTTGATGAGCGTTTTTGCTATTCGGGGTCTTTTATTGTTCCATATGAATTTTTGGATTGCCTCCTCTATTTCCTTGAAGAATGAGGGTGGAATTTTGATAGGTATTGCATTGAATTTGTAGATAGCCTTGGGAAGTATTACCATTTTCACGATGATAATCTTGCTAATCCAGGAGCATGGGAGGTTTTGCCATTTTTTAAGTTCTGTGTTGATTTCCTTTTTCAAGATTTTAAAGTTTTCATCATAGAGGTCCTTCACTTCTTTGGTTAAGTTAATTCCAAGGTATTTTATTTTTTGTGGGGCTATTACAAATGGAGTTGCTTTCCTAATTTCAGCCACACTTTTCTCATTGTTGGCATATAGAAAAGCCATTGATTTTTGGGGGTTAATTTTATAACCTGCTACTTTGCCAAAGTTTTGGATCAGCTTGAGTAATTTGGGAGTGGAGTCCATAGGATTCTATAAATACATGATCATGTCATCTGCAAAGAGGGAGACTTTTATTTCTTCTTTCCCTATTTGGATCCCCTTTATGTCTGCATCTTGTCTTATTGCTGTAGCTAGGCATTCTAATACTAGATTGAAGAGAAGTGGAGAGAGTGGACATCCTTGTCTTGTTCCTGAGTTAAGAGGAAATGGCTTTAGTTTTTCACCATTGAGTATAATGCTGGCTGTAGGTTTGTCATAAACAGCCTTTATTGTATTGAGGAATGTTCCATGGATTCCTAATTTTTCCAGAACCTTCATCATAAAGGGGTGTTGGATCTTGTCAAATGCTTTTTCTGCATCTATTGAGATAACCATGTGGTTCTTATTCTTGCTCCTGTTGATGTGATGAATAATATTAATTGATTTGGGTATATTGAACCAGCTTTGCATCCCTGAAATGAATCCTGTTTGATCATGGTGTATGATTTTTTGGATGAATTGTTGAAGTCGGTTGGCCAAAATTTTGTTGAGAAGTTTTGCATCAATGTTCATCAAAGAAATGGGTCTATAGTTCTCTATCTTTGATGAGTCCCTGCCTGGTTTTGGGATGAGGGTTATGATGGCTTCAGAGAATGTGTTCGGTAGAGAGCTTTCTCTTTCAATTTCATTGAAGAGTTGGAGGAGTATTGGTGTGAGCTCTGCTTTGAAGGCCTTGTAAAATTCCGCTCTAAAACCATCTGGTCCTGGACTTTTCTTAGCTGGGAGGTCTCTTATTGCTGTTTCTATTTCAATGCTTGATATGGGCCTGTTAAGCTGGTTTAACTCATCTTGGTTTAGTTTTGGCATGTCAATATTTGCTAGGAAAAGGTCCATTTCTGTCAAGTTCTCAAACTTATTAGCATAAAGTTTTGAGAAGTATTCCCTTATAATGTTCTGAATCTTGGTTGTTTCCGTGGTGATGTTTCCATTCTCATCTCTGAGTTTATGAATTTGGGTGTGTTCTCTCCTTTTTCTGATAAGGTTTGCTAAGGGTCTGTCAATTTTGTTAAGTTTTTCGAATAACCAACTCTTTGTTTTGTTGATTCTTTCTATAGTTTTTTTGGATTCTAATTCATTTAATTCTGATTATTTCTTTCCGTCTACTGGATTGGGGTTTATCTTGCTGCTCTTTTTCAAGGAGGTTTAGATGTGTCATTAAATTGTTAGTTTCCGATCTCTCCAATTTGTTGATGTAGGAGCTCAGAGCTATAAACTTGCCTCTGAGTACTGCCTTTGCTGTGTCCCAGAGGAGCTGGTAATTTGTGTGTTCATTTTTGTTGAATAGCATGAACATTTGAATTTCCTTTCTAATCTCTTCCATGACCCACTCATGATTCAGCAGTGTGTTGTTCAGCCTCCATGTGATGCCGGACTTTCTTTGGTGGCTTTTGGTGTTGAGTTCTAATTTTATTCCCTTGTGGTCAGAGAGAATGCAAGGTATAACTTCAATGTTTCTGAATTTAGACAAGTTTGCTTTGTGGCCTAAAATGTGGTCTATTTTAGAAAACGTTCCATGTGCTGCTGAGAAGAACGTGTATTCTGATGCTGCTGGGTGAAATGTTTGGTAAATGTCTGTTAAGTCTAGTTGATCTATGCAGCTGTTTAGATCTGCGGTTTCTCTGTGGAGATTTTGCCGAGTTGATCTATCTAGTGGGGAGACTGGTGTGTTAAAATCCCCAACAATTAATGTCTTTGGATCTATATGGGATTTGAGCGAAAGTAGTGTTTCTTTGATAAATTTGGGTGCTCCATTGTTTGGCGAATAGATATTTAGAATTGTAATATCCTCCTGAACGAGAGATCCTTTAATTCGTATGTAGCGACCTTCTTTATCTCTTCTCACGAATTTTAATTTGAAGTCTATTTTATCTGATATTAGGATTGCAACTCCCGCCTGTTTATGGGGGCCGTTTGCTTGGTAGATTTTGTTCCAGCCTTTAACCTTGAAAATATGTTTGTTTTTACGGGCAAGATGTGACTCCTGCAGGCAGCAGATAGAAGGGTCTTGTTTTTTAATCCAACTAGACAGTCTATGTTGCTTAATTGGAGAGTTCAGTCCGTTAACGTTAAGAGATAGGACTGAGAGGTATTTGGGTGTTCCTGCCATGTTATCCACCTTCTTGGGGGCTGTGAATACTGGGTTCTTCCTAAGGTTCTTGGATTCTCAGTTTGGGTGCAGTTTCTTGGCCTTTGTTGCTTTCTTGTTGGTTTTCTATGTGTAGGACATCTTTAAGAATCTTTTGCAGGGCTGGTTTGGTGGAGATGTATTGTTTCAATTTTTCTTTGCTATGGAAGGTTTTTATTTGGCCTTCAGTTATGAAGGAGAGTTTAGCTGGGTACAGTATTCTTGGTTGATGGTTGTATGTTTTTAAGGCATGGCATACGTCATTCCAGGCTCTTCTTGCTTTGATTGTCTCTGCTGAGAAATCTGAGGTAATTCTAATTGGTTTCCCTTTATAGGTGATTAACCTTTTCTCCTTGACAGCTTTAAGGATCTTTTCCTTGGTCTGGGTTGATCCTGTGTGGATTATAATGTGACGGGGGGATGTCCTATTCTGGTCTGGTCTATTTGGGGTTCTAAAAGCTTCTTGTATCTGAATAGGCCTATCTTTTTGTATGTTTGGGAAGTTCTCTGCTAGGATCCTGTTAAACAAATTTCCTAGACCATTAACTTCTGTTTCTAGGTGCTCCTCTACACCCATTATCCTTAGATTGGGCCTTCTGATGGTGTCTTCCAGGTGTTGGATAGACCTATCATATTTCTTGGACTTGTCTTGGATGGTTGTAAGTTCTTTCTCTATAATATCTAGGCTGTCTTCCATCCCTGAGATTCGATCTTCTGCATGGTCTAACCTGCTGTCAAGACTCTCTACTTTGTTTTTTATCTCTTTTCCTTCTAATTGGTCAGCTTTGATGGCTTCAAGTTCTTTGTTGAAGCTCTGTTTTAGGTCTTGTATGAATTTCTTTACTTCCTTAATTTGGTGTTCAGTGTTTGTTCTCAAATAACTTAGTTGATTGGTTATGGTTTCTTTGGACTCCCATTCCTTCTGTTGGGTTCCATTCAGCATTCCCTTTGTGGTCTCCCTGACTTCCTTCAGCTCTTTGTTAATGGATTCCATGAATGCCTTTAGTGATCTTTGTGTATTCTCTACCTGGTCTCTTAATTCGTGAATTACTCTTTGATTAGTTTCCTCCCTTCTGTGGGATTCCTGCAATTCTCTTTGAGTGTTCTCTGCCTGCTCACGCCATTCCTCCCTTTCTCTTTGAGTATTCTCAAGTTGTTCACGCAAATCCTGTATCAGTTTTTGAGAAGCTTCCTCACGCTTATGATATTCCTGTATAAACTTCTGGGATGCCTCCTCTCTCTCCCTATCACGCTCATACAGAGTCCTTTGTACATTGTCAAACTTCTCATTTATCATGTTTGCTATTAGTGTTTGTAGAGCTATTTGGGAACTCTCCTCTGGATTATTCTTTATCTGTTCTAATCCCTGATTATCAAGGTTGGGAATTGAGATACCCGAATTTGCCATTTTTCTTGTGTTTTTCCGGCTTACTCGGCCCATTTGAGATAAAGATTGCACTAGTTTTGTGCTAGAACACTATCTTAAGGCAACCATCAGCCAAAGTTTGCATTTGTACAGTCAATAGTCTACAGATACAATCTAGTTCAACAGATACATCTATTCAACATCAAATGAGTATATGTTAAAGGACTTCGAACCACAGAAAAGAATTTGGAAAACCAGAAATTATTAGGATTAGGGAGAGATGTGGGTAAAAAATAGGAATAGATTGGTGTGGGGAGGCACAGGGAGAGTTAACTATGTCCTAATCACAGTGCAGGAAATGGGTTGGGTAGGATGCAAGTAGAGAGAGAGAGAAAAAGAAGAGACGGAAAGGGAAATAAAGAGAGACCAGAAAAAGAATAGAAACATAAAAATTAATGTTATTATAGAGGTTAAAAGACCGTCTATTTAGAGAGGAATGTGAATATGTTCAGAGAAGTGGAGGGACATAGAGGAGATGTGAAAAGCTTTAAGGATGGGAAAGGGAGAATAAAAGATCAGAAGTTCAGTAGAGCTAGATAAAAAACAAAAAGATAATTAAGAAAGAAAGAAAAAGAGAAAGAAGACAAGAAAAGAAAGGAAAACTCTCATTCACGTATTCCTAAAATAAAAATTATAAGATGAGAAAAAAAAAAGTTACTGGAAAACAATTATTTTTTCAGAAGAGGCAAAAATTAAAGATTAATAAAAGTTTTAGAAGGGAAAAAAATTTATATATATATATATATATATATATATGGTAACAAAAAACAAAAAACAAGCAAAAAAAAAAGAAAAGAAGAAGAAGAAGAAAAAAAAAGAAAAAAAAAAGAAAAAAAAGTCTTTTGATTTTTTTTTTGGGGGGGGGGAGGAGTGGGAAGAATCCTGAATCCTGTATCTCCATTTTGTCTGCAACCAGTCTCTTGTTGGAGTCTCTGGTCAGCTTGAGGTCCTGTGGCTTGATTGGTTTCTTAAGTCGGTTGGTTGGAAGAGGCAGAAAAATGCTCTGCTTTACCCAAGATTTTGAGATCCCCCTCCCAGGTTAGTTTTCTGGGAGGGTGGTCTGCTTTGAGAGTCACAAAAGAGGGGGATGTGGTGATGAGGCTAGGTTCTGTGTAGAGTTGAGGCCTTTCAACAAACAGTAGCTTTTCCCTGGGGCTATTTTGTGATAAAGCTCACAGCGCCCAGCCTGGAGCCATTCTCAGGGTTTCTGTTTTTCAATTGATTGTGGTGGCTGCTAGAGGGAGGGGCAGCCTCTGGCTCTGGTTACCCAGTGAGGCAAGGCACTCCGATGGCTGGCACCTGAGCTGGGTGACTTTTCCCTGGATGGAGCTGAGTCTGGCAGGTCACTTCGCCGTTAAGTTCTTGTGACCTGCTAAATGACTCATTTTATTCCAAGACCTGAGCTGGAGCTAGCAGCTCCTCCGAGCTTTGTCGGTATCCAAGATGGAGATCACCGGTGCTGGAGGGGGAGGGGTGGCCTTCCCTCCTCTGCTCCCTGAGGAGTGAGGACGTCGGGCTTGTACTCACGCCGAGTCTTGGATCCTGGGTCGTCTCTGGTCTGCAAAAAGCAGGATGAAGATGTTCGCTCCTTGTCGGTTCTTGTTGGTGTTGAGTAGAATCTGCTCGTCCGCTGCGTCTGGCTCCTTCGTCCCGGACTCTCTGTGTCTCAGGTATGACTCCGCGGCGGTGGTCGCCGCCGCGGCCCCGCTGCCGGAGCGGCAGCTGATGCGTTTCCTTGGCTTCCCCTCTCTTGTCTAACTCTCTGTCCTGTGATGGCACACTTGGTGTGATTCTCTGGCTTAGGACTGTTCACTGGAACTCTAAAACTACTTTCTTTGCGAGAGCTTGTTCAGATTCCAGCTTCTCCTCCGCCATCTTCCCGGAACTTCTCTCCAGTTACTTTTCTTGCCTATCACTTCTGATCACAAATCCTTTTATGAATTTTTATAGTTCTTTTGAATAAATCACATTTTATTGGTAAAATACCTTACAGAGGGGTTACTATTACATGGGCAGGATAATGCGTACATTTCTTATCAAGTATTGCAGCCTCTTCCTTTGTTTACCCTTCACATCCCTTCCCAGCCTCCCCTCCCACCCCCCCACCCAATCCTCCCCCCTCTCCCCACCCACACCAACGTTGTAAAGCTCATTTTCCTTTTTTTTAATTTATTTTATTTTATTTGTGAACATTCTGTACAGAGGGGATACAATTATATGGGTAGGATAATGCGTACATTTCTTACCAAGCATTGCAGCCTCCTCCTTTGTTTATCCTTCACATCCCTTCCCAGCCTCCCCCCTCCCCCCCCAGTCCCAATCCTCCCAACCCCCACCTCACATCAACATGGTAAAGCTCCTTTTCGACATGACAACTTGTATTTCTCATTGTTGCAACAGGTCCACCTGTATCCTTAAACGAATTGTTTTTCCCCATCTCCTCCACAAGTTATACTGACATCAAATATAGTGAAAGCAGGGGTTATATTGTGGGGGAGGGACATACAAAGCAACAAAGATATAATATTATAAATGTGTCAGAAACACATGCATGAAAGAAAAAAAACATTAAAATAAATATCTAAGGGTTTATTTTCCTAACATCACATTATCTGACCTTTTTCGCTTGACTCATACATATACTAGATATTGCAAATAAGGGAAACGATGGGGCCTGTGTTTCTTTGGGCCTGTCTTATTTTGCTTAATATAATTTTTTTCCAAGTCTTTCCATTTCCTAACAAATGGGGCAATGTCATTCTTTCTTATGGAGGCATAGAATTCCATTGTGTATATATACCACATTTTCTTGATCCATTCATCTACTGAGGGACATCTCGGTTGGTTCCAGATCTTAGCTATGGTAAATTATGCTGCAATAAACATAGTTGTGCTCGTAGCTTTAGTGTGGTCTTGTTTGTAAACATTTGGGTAAATGCCCAAAAGTGGGATTGCGGGATCATAGGGGAGTTCTATGTGGAGTCTTTTGAGGAACCTCCATACTGCTTTCCAATGTGGTTGAACAAATTTACATTCCCACCAACAATGAAGTAAGGTTCCCTTCTGTCCAAATCCCCTCCAGCATCTGTGGTTGTTAGAGTTCTTGATTTTTGCCATTCTAACTGGAGTGAGGTGGTATCTCAATGTTGTTTTGATTTGCATTTCTTTTATGGCTAGGGAGGTTGAGCATTTCTTCATGTGTCTATTGGCCATCCTTCTTTCTTCTTCATAGAAGTTTCTCTTTAAGTCTTTCACCCACTTGTTTATTTGGCAGTTGTTTCTTTGAGGATTTGTTGTTGGGGGATTTAATATTTTGAGTTCCAATTATATTTTAGATATGAGACCCTTGTCCATTGTATGGCTAGTAAAGATCTTCTCCCAATCCATGGGCATTCTATTGATCTTGCTAGCTATGTCCTTTGCCAAGCAGAAGCTCTGCAACTTTATGCAATCCCATTTGTCCAACCTTTCTTTGATTTGTTGTGTTTCTGGGTCTCTATTCAGAAAATTTCGGACTGAGCCAAGAAGACCTAGGTTTTCTCCTATTCCATCCTGTAATGTTTTCAGAGTGTCTGCTTTGCCTTGGAGGTCTTTGATCCATTTGGAGTTGATTCTGGTGCAGGGTGATATATAAGGATCTAGCTTTAGGTTTGTTTTTTTATAATTTAATTTAATTTTATTTGAGAACATACTGTACAGAGGGGCTACAATTACATGGGCAGGATAATGCATACATTTCTTACCAAGCATTGCAGCCTCCTCCTTTGTTTACCCTTCAACTCCCTTCCCAGCCTCCCCCCTCCCCCCACCTAATTTTAACCCCCTCCCCCACCCCCACACCGACATTGTAAAGCTGCTTTTGACATGACATTTTGTTTTCTACAAGTAGTTAACCAATTTTGCCAGCACCATTTACTGAAGAGGCTGTCTTTGTTCCACTCTATTGTTTTAGCTCCCTTATCAAAGATTAGATGGCTATAGGTCTGTAGGTTCATTTCTGGGTTTTCAATTTTTTTCCATTGGTACTGAGGTGTGTTCTTATGACAATACCAAGCTGTTTTGATTACTATGGCTTTATAGTAGAGTTTGAAATTTGGTATTGATATTCCTCCAGCAGTGTTCTTTCCGTTGATGAGCGATTTTGCTATTCGGGGTCTTTTATTGTTCCATATGAATTTTTGGATTGCCTCCTCTATTTCCTTGAAGAATGAGGGTGGAATTTTGATAGGTATCGCGTTGAATTTGTAGATAGCCTTGGGAAGTATTACCATTTTCACGATGATAATCTTGCCAATCCAGGAGCATGGGAGGTTTTGCCATTTTTTAAGTTCTGTGTTGATTTCCTTTTTCAAGATTTTAAAGTTTTCATCATAGAGGTCCTTCACTTCTTTGGTTAAGTTAATTCCAAGGTATTTTATTTTTTGTGGGGCTATTACAAATGGAGTTGCTTTCCTAATTTCAGCCACACTTTTCTCATCGTTGGCATACAGAAAGGCCATTGATTTTGGGGGGTTAATTTTATACCCTGCTAGTTTGCCAAAGTTTTGAATCAGCTTCAGTAATTTGGGCGTGGAGTCTTGGGGATTCTTTAGATACAAATCATGTCGTCTGCAAAGAGGGAGACTTTTATTTCTTCTTTCCCTATTTGGATCCCCTTTATGTCTGCATCTTGTCTTGTTGCTGTAGCTAGGCATTCTAATACTAGATTGAAGAGAAGTGGAGAGAGTGGACATCCTTGTCTTGTTCCTGGGTTCAGAGGAAATGGCTTAAGTTTTTCACCATTAAGTATAATGCTGGCTGTAGGTTTGTCTTAGACAGCCTTTATTGTATTGAGGAATGTTCGATGGATTCCAAATTTTTCCAAAACCTTCATCATAAATGAGTGTTGGATCTTGTCGAATGCTTTTTCTGCATCTATTGAGATAACCATGTGGTTTTTATTCTTGCTCCTGTTGATGTGATGAATAATATTAATTGATTTGGGTATATTGAACCAGCTTTGCATCCCTGAAATGAATCCTGTTTGATCATGGTGTATGATTTTTTGGATGAATTGTTGAAGTCGGTTGGCCAAAATTTTGTTGAGAAGTTTTGCATCAATGTTCATCAAAGAAATGGGTCTATAGTTCTCTTTCTTTGATGAGTCCCTGCCTGGTTTTGGGATGAGGGTTATGAAGGCTTCATAGAATGTGTTCGGTAGTGAACTTCCTCTTTCAATTTCATTGAAGAGTTGGAGGAGTATTGGTGTGAGCTCTTCTTTGATGGCCTTGTAGAATTCCGCTGTAAAACCATCTGGTCCTGTACTTTTCTTTGCTGGGAGGACTCTTATGGCTGTTTCTATTTCAATGCTTGATATGGGCCTGTTAATCTGGTTTAACTCATCTTGGTTTAGTTTTGGCATGTCAATATTTGCTAGGAAAAGGTCCATTTCTGTCAAGTTATCAAACTTATTAGCATAAAATTTTGAGAAGTATTCCCTCATAATATTTTGAATCTTGGTTGTTTCCGTGGTGATGTTTCCCATTCTCATCTCTGAGTTTATTTATTTGGGTGTGTTCTCTTCTTTTTTTGATAAGGTTTGCTAAGGGTCTGTCAATTTTGTTAATTTTTTCGAAGAACCAACTCTTTGTTTTGTTGATTCTTTCTATAGCTTTTTTGGATTCTAATTAATTTAATTCTGATTTAATTTTAATTATTTCTTCCCGTCTACTGGATTGGGGTTTATCTTGCTTCTCTTTTTCAAGGAGGTTTAGATGTCTCATTAAATTTTTCGTTTCTGTTGTCTCGAATTTGTTGATGTAGGAGCTCAGAGCTATAAACTTGCCTCTGAGTACTGCCTTTACTATATCCCAGAGGAGTTGGTAATTTGTGTGCTCATTTTTTTGAATAGCATGAACATTTGAATTTCCTATCTTATCTCTTTCATAACCAACTCGTGATTCAGCAGTGTGTTGTTCAGCCTCCATGTGATACCAGACTTTCTTTGGTGGCTTTTGGTGTTGAGTTCTAATTTTTTTACCTTGTATTCAGAGAGAATGCAAGATATAACTTCAATGTTTCTGAATTTGGACAAGTTTGCTTTGTGGCTTAAATGTGGTCTATTTTAGACAATGTTCCATATGCTGCTGAGAATAACGTGTATTCTGATGCTGCTGGGTGAAATGTTCGGTAGATATCTGTTAAATCTAGTTGATCTTTGCAGCTGTTTAGATCTGTAGTTTCTCTGTTGAGTTTTGCCGAGTTGATCTATCTAGTGGGGAGAGTGTTTTTTAAAATCCCCAACAATTAATGTCTTTGTAGTTATATTAGATTTGAGGGAAAGTAGTGTTTCTTGGATATATTTGGTTGCTCCATTGTTTGGTGAGTAGATATTTAGAATTGTAATATCCTCCTGAAAGAGAGATCCCTTAATTTGTATGTAGCGACCTTCTTTATCTCTTCTCACGAGTTTTAATTTGAAGTCTATTTTATCTGATATTAGGATTGCAACTCCCGCCTGTTTATGGGGGCCGTTTGCTTGGTAGATTTTGTTCCAACCTTTAACATTGAAAATGTGTTTGTTTTTATGGGCAAGATGTGACTCCTGAAGGCAGCAGATAGAAAGATCTTGATTTCTAATCCAACTAGACAGTGTATGTCGCTTACTTGGATAAAGTCAGTTAATATTGAGAGATAGGACTGAGAAGTATTTGGGAGATCCTGCCATTTAATCCACCTTCATGGGGGCTAGAGGTACTGGGTTCTTGCTATAGTTCTTGGATTCTCAGTTTGGGTGCAGTTTCTTGGCCTTTATTGTGGTCTTGTTGGTTTCTATGTGTAGGACATCTTTAAGAATCTTTTGTAGGGCTGGTTTGGTGGAGATATACTGTTTCAATTTTTCTTTGCTATGAAAGTATTTTATTTGGCCTTCAGTTATGAAGGAGAGTTTAGCTGGGTACAGTATTCTTGGTTGACAGTTTTTGTCTTTAGGACATGCCATACATCATTCCAGGCTCTCATTGCTTTGATAGTCGCTGCTGAGAAATCTGAGGTGATTCTAATGGATTTCCCTGTACAGATGATTGGTCTTTTCTCCTTGACAGCTTTAAGGATCTTTTCCTTGGTCTGAATTGATCCTGTTTGGATTATAATGTGATGGTGGGATGTCCTATTCTGGTTTGGTCTATTTGGTGTTCTAAAAGCTTCTCATATCTGAATAGGCCTATTTTTTTGCATGTTTGGGAAGTTCTCTACTAGGTCCCTGTTAAACAAATTTCCTAGATCATTAACTCCTATTTCTAGGTGCTCGTCTACACCCATTATCCTCAGATTTGGTCTTCTGTGGTGTCTTCCAAGTCTTGAATAGATCTATCATATTTCTTGGACTTGTCTTGGATTGTTGTATGTTCTTTCTCCACAATATCTAGGCTGTCTTCAATCCCCGAGATTCTATCTTCTGCATGGTCTAACCTGCGGTAAAGACTTTCTATTTGTTTTTTATCTCATTTCCCCAATTGTTCAGTTTTGATGCCTTCAAATTCTTTGTTGAAGCTTTGTTCTAGACTTGTATGAGCTTTTTTACTTCCTTAATTTGGTGTTCACTGTTTATTATCAAATAATTTAGTTGATTGTTTATGATTTCGTTGGACTCCCATTCCTTCTGTTGGGTGCCATTCAGCATTCCCTTTGTGGTCTCCATGACTTCCTTCAGCTCTTTTTTAATGGATTCCTGAATGCCTTTAGTGATCTTTGTGTATTCTCGTCCTGTTCTTTCAATTCTTGTATTATTCTTTGCTTAGCTTCCTCACATTCACACCATTCTTGTATTTCTCTTTCAGTGTTCTCAGCGTGCTCATGACATTCCTGCCTTTCTTTTGGAGTGGTCTCCAGCTGGTCATTCAATTTCTGTATCGGTTTTTGAGTAGGTTCCTCAGGCTCATGATATTCCCACATTAACCTTTGGTTTGCCTCCTCTCTCTCCCTATCACGCTCATACAGAATCCTTTGTATGTTTTCAATATTTTCATTTACCATTGTTGCCAACAGTGTTTGTAGAGCTCTCTGGGAACTCTCCTCTGGATTATTCATTATCTGTTCTGTCCCCTGATTATCATGACTTGGAGTTGAGATACGCGGACTTTCCATTTTTTTGTGTGTTTTTCCAGCTTACTCTGCTCATTTAGGATGAAAGTAACACCAGTTTTGTGCTAGAACACTATCTTAAAGCACGCATCAATCAAAGTCTGTACTTGCACAGTGCAAAGTCTGCAGATACAATCTAGTTCATCAGATATATGTATTCAACATCAAACAATTATATATTAATGGGCTACAAACCCCAAAGAAGTATTTGGCATACGAGAAATTATTATGTTGAGGAGAGATGTGGGTAAAAATAGGAATAGAAAGATGTAGGAAGGCACAGGGAGAGTTTACTTAACTAAGTCCTAATCTCAAAGTGGGAAATAGTTTGGATAGGATGAAAGCAGAGAGAGAGAAAAAAAGAAGAAAGAGAAAGAGAAAATAGAGACAAGAAAAAATAGAAAAGCAAAAATTAAAAAATAAAAATTGTAGTGCTTAAAAATTATGCAGGATTAAAACAAAATATGCAGAGAAGAAGTGGATACAATGAGGGAAGGGGAGGGTAATAATGGAAACATGAAAAATTAAAAATAAAAATACTGAAATTATTATACAGGTATAAAGAGTCATAGTGCTATTAAGGAATTTAAGTCTAAGAGGTTTTGAATTGAGTAATAAATTTCTGGATTAAGTGTGTACACAATGGGGGATAAGGTCTAATAATTGACTATGGGTATATCTGAGGATGTGCAGAACAGCAATTAAGTCACACAAAGAAGAATGAAGAGAAGAAAAGGTGAAAACATTGAGGTAGAAAGAAAAAAAGATCAAATATTCAGGAGAGCTAAACAAAAAACAAAAAAAAATAAACTATTAAAAAGAAAGAAAAAAACGCACACACACATATATTCCCCAAATAAAAATTATAAGAGAAAGAAAAAATGTTACTAGAAAACAATTTTTTTTTGGTCCAGTTGTGGGGCCTGAACTGTGGGTCTGGGCGCTGTCCCTCAGCTCTTCAGCTCAAGGCTAGCGCTCTACCACTTGAGCCACAGCGCCACTTCTGGCTTTTTTTCTTTTTGCTTATGTGGTGCTGGGGAATTGAACCCAGGGCCTCATGCATGCAAGGCAAGCACTCTACCACTGAGCCACCTTCCCAGCCCTAGAAAACAATTTTTTAAAAAGGTAAAAATTAAGAATTAAAAAAATTTTAGAAAAAAAATTTTTATTAAAAGGTACCCCAAAAAAAGAAAAAAAAGTTCTTTAATTTTATTGGAGGGGTGTGAAGATCCTGTATCTCCCTTGTGTCCATAACCAGCCACTTGTTGGAGTCTCTGGTCTGCTTGTGGTGTTTGATTTTCCTGTGGCTTGGTTGGTTTCTTAAGTCAGTTTGAGTTGGCAGAAAAATGCTCTGCTTTACCCAGATTTTGTGATCCTCCTCCCATGCTAGTTCAATGGGAGGGAGATCTGCTTTGAGTATCACAAAAGAGGGAGATGGCTCTTTCCTCAAGTTTGGAGATGCTGTGATGATGCTAAATTCTGGGTGGAGTTGAGGCCTTTCAGCCATCAGTAGCTTTTCCCTGAGGGGTTTCTGAGAGACTCACAAAGCCCAGCCTGGAGCCATTCTCAGGGTTCCTGTTTACTGAATTTCAATTGATTGTCAAGGCTGCTAAAGGGAGGGGCAGCCTCTGGCTCTGTTTACCAAGTGAAGAAAGCCACTCCTGGAATTGGCATCCAGAGCTGGGTGACTTTTCCCTGGGTGGAGCTGAGTCTGGCCGGTCAGTTTAGGTTCTTGTGACCTGCTAAATGACGCTAGTTTTCTTCCAAGGCCTGAGTTGGAGCTAGCAGCTCAGCCTGGCCTGTGTCAGTATCAAAGATGGAGATCTCTGGTAGTGGGGGGGTGGCCTTTCCTCCTCTGCTCCCTGAGAAGGAGTGAGGATTTAAGGCTTCTACCCACGTGGAGTCTTGGTTCCTGGGTTGTCTCTGGTCTGTGAACTGCAGGATGAAATGTTTCCTCCTTGTCGCTTCTTGCTGATATTGAGTAGAATCTGCTCGCCTGCCGCATCTGACTCCTTTGTCCTGGACTCTCTGTGTTGCAGGTATGGCAGCTATGGCCATTTTCACCACCACTGCAGCCGCAGTAGCATCTGCTGGCAAGTGCTCAGATCTATCTCCTTGCCTGGATTTTCCCTCTCTGGCCTAACTCTCTGTCCTGTGATGGCACACTTGGTGTGATTCTCTGGCTTAGGACTGTTCACTGGAACACTAAAACTGCTTTGTATAAGAGAGCTTGTTTAGCCTCCAGCTTCTCCTCTGCCATCTTCCCGGAACTCCCTTCCAAATTAAACTTTTTCAATCACTCTTTAATGCAGTATGGGGAGTACTCAAAAGACTAAACATAAATCTCCCCTATGACTCATTAATTACCCTCGTGGGCAGTAATCCAATAAATAACAAACAAGCTCACATTAAAGCTACCACATAACCATGTTCAGGGCCCAGGGCAAGAGTTCAAGGAATGGGAAAAATGTTAACCCTGTTGGTATTTGTTTCCGCAAATATGAACCTTTTGACATCAGATACCACATCATTCTATTGGCAGTAGTTAGTTTAGGACTTAAATGTAGCGGGTGATAAAAGGGCTTTTTGTTGAATGTTAGGAAAAGATGTAGGCAGTCCAAGAGAAGGGGGATTTTTTGTTGTTGTTGTTGGTCTTTAACTATGGGAGTGGGACCTGTTCCTAAGCTCTTCAACTGAAGGTCAGTTCTCCACCTCTTGAGCCACAGTGCCACTTCTGGTTTTCTGGTGGTTCAATGGAGATAACAGTCTCAGGTGCCCCAGCTGTCTTTGAACAGCAGTCCTCAGATCTCAGCTTCCGGAGTAGCTAGGATTACAGCTGTGAGCGTCTGGCACCAGGCTAAGAAATGGGGGATTTTTATATAAAAAGAGAATCCACCTCTTCTCCTGTGTCTAAAGGTCAGATATCAGTATTAGAACACGTCACCCTCAATTCATTTCATCATACATTTGTAAATTTTCTCTTTTCCTTCATGTGGAAATACTTCAGTAAATATCAACTCAGATGTGGGACTGGATCAATTGTATGGGAATTGCTAGCAAATAAATCAAGAACTACTAAATCAAATCAAATGAGCCCCTCATTTGGAAAAATTATTTTTTTCTCTTTTTATTACAAGTCTGTGCTTGATTACTTCGTAACGTGATATTGAACCTCCTAACAGAGTGATGACATTTTCTTTCTCTTCAGTAAT
This sequence comes from Dipodomys merriami, assembly GCF_024711535.1. Taxonomy (NCBI): domain Eukaryota; kingdom Metazoa; phylum Chordata; class Mammalia; order Rodentia; family Heteromyidae; genus Dipodomys; species Dipodomys merriami. The sequence goes on from NW_027202887.1 coordinate 129,979, forward strand.
TGGCCTTCTCCCACATGTGGTCAAATATTTAAGAATCCAAAGATTTCCATTGATAATTCATTAAGCTATCCTCTAAGAAAATGTGCATTTCTGGAATTTGGTCTGCTGTCATATTCTTACATGCACAGGCTTTCTATGATTTATTTGTTCTACAAGGAATTCTATTTTCCAATCTTTGTGTGACAAATTTAATCTCTCTAATCAGTATTTCTGACCCTCTCTCTAGAGTCTCATTTCAGTCTGACTCATAAAAATATGTTTTTATCAGTTAAATGGCTCTCATCTTCTGTTATTTGCCTGACTTCATGTAGGCTGTGATAGCAGCTCTGACTGGCTGTGCTTACTGGAGTATATTTTTTAGAGGTCTAGGTTTACTATTCAAGGTAGTAGCTTCACTGGGTCCCAATGATCCCCTGGCCTATACTCAATAGGTTTTTCTCCTAAAGAAACAAAAACAGCTGTCTAAATTTCTGTTTTCATTGTTTCAAAATGAGCCAATCTGGCATCCTTGCAAAACCTTGAATAATCCTCTCTAACAATGGTCTATCAAGATGGCTTTTCAAAGTTGACTGTGAAAAATGTTCATTTTCAAGTCACTACCATAAAACAGATCACATCTCTGGGAGCAGAAGTTTGGAAGGAAGGATTACCTTCCTTTTTTCTCTTAGGATAGATCAAATCATAATATTCTTCAGTTGTGGTCAGCGTGGAGCACATTTTCCCAAGAATATACTGTATTGTAAAAGAGGACCAACTATCAAAATAAAGGAGGAAATACTTGTCTAGAGTCTGATTTATCTTGCTTATATTTGTTGTTATTTTCATTATTTCAAACACATGGATAATTTGTACTTGGCATTAGACAGATTTATCTTGCTTATATCTGTTGTTTTTTTCATTACTTCAAACACATGGATAATTTATACTTGGGATTAGACAAGTGACAATGGATTAATGTAATAAACATTCATTACTTTCATATATCCAATATAATACACTTAACACCTTATGGAAAATTAAATCCAACTATTGAAACAATGTCAGAAATATAAAATAAGCCTCAATATGTATTATCTGGCACACATACACCATCATCTACTCAGAAATTCAGTCTCTCTACAAATATTTATTTGACAGAAAATAAAAATTTAATGAATATGTTCTATAAGCATCATATGAAATACTGTATATAATTTTATGGATGTATATAATTTTATGGATGTCTCCTAGACAGGAATTTAACATGCACGTAGTAATCAAATTTCCACAATTTAAGCTAGACAAGAGGAGTCATACCCTCATATACTGCCTGGAGAATGTGTGGTGTGAATTTTACCACAGTGTTGAGCCTTTTCACCTAATACCAAGAGTCATATGCAATAATTTATTATTTGATGTTATGATGAGTGCTAAGTGTAGAATAAACTGAATTATTAAATTAATTCACAAAAATGAAATGATGATTTATTATTGAAATAATGATATGTTTGTTTAAATTCTAATGCTTCTCAATTTTACAATTCATGAAATACATTATTAAAATTAGTTTCACTTTCTTCTTTTCTATATCTACTAAAATTAAAATTATATGTTAAACATTCAATATTAAATCAGTAATAATAACATTATTAAAATAATATATTATTAAACTGTGATTTGAATTATAGTTCTAACAAATTGAGAGGTAAAAAATACTATTATGGGTAATATTTTTTAAACTTACCAGCTTATTTGCTTCCTGTGTCATTTGTTATTCTTGGTCCAATTCATCTCTTCACCTTAATTGTTTATTTTTCTATTTTATCTCTATTGTTTTACTGAGTTTGCATTTTGTTTTCCCTGTTTAGTGATTGACATGAGGGTGAAAAGGTGTATACTAGTTTATCACTTCCTATGTTACAGTGAAATCACTGTACTCCACAGCTGTTCTACTTTTCTCTGTATAGTACAATATTTTCCCCACTCTCATCTCCTGTATTGCTGCTCTCATGTATTTTATTTTTATTTAAATTTTATTATCAAGTTAATGTACAGAGGGGTTAGATTTACATAAGTAAGTTAGTGAATTCATTTTTTTCTAACTTGTTACCACTTCCCCCATGTTACTCCCTCTTCCTTCCTAACATCCCCCAAGATTATTTCCAAAATATTGTGAATATCTCGTTTGCATAGGTTCCCCCTTTGTCCTTTGTCTCACTATTTTGTTTATTCACCTTTCCCTTTCCTAGTTCAGATCAACATATTTACAATAACCAGGGTATCAAAATCAAATACAGTGACTACAGGGGATAAACATTGGTGGGGAAAACACAAAAGATAAAAAGAAATCACATACTACATTAAGAACAACAACAACAAAAACATGTCTTTGAGTTCATTTCACTTGGAATCACCTTATAAGATCATATGTAGGGCTGGGAAGGTGGCTCAGTGGTAAGAATGCTTGCCTTGCATGCATGAGGCCCTGGGTTCGATTCCTCAGCACCACATAAGCAGAAAAAAGCCGGAAGTGGCACTGTGTCTCAAGTGGTAGAACGCTAACCTTGAGCTGAAGAGCTCAGGGACGGTGCCCAGACCCAGGGTTCAGGCCCCACGACCGACCAAAAAAAAAAAAAAAAAGATCATATGTAAGTAGATAGTGAGCTATTCTGCTCATCTACTAAGATTATCCTTGATGTACACAATAATGCTTCCCTATTACCCACTAATACCACTTCTGGGCATTTACCCACGTGACAACAAACAAGGCCACACTAAAGCTACCAGCACAATTGTGTTTATCACAGTATTATTTACCATAGCTAAGATATGATATCAACCCAGATGCACCTCAGTAGATGAATGAAGAAAATGTCACTCTCTCATACACACACACTTACACATGCATGTGGAATACTATGCTTCCATCAGAAAGAATGATACCACCTCATTTGTAAGGAAATGGAAGATCTTGGAAAAAATATTAAGTGAAGTAAGCCAGACTTAAAGAAACATAGGTCTCAGGTTTTCCCTTATTTGTAATAATTAGTTTATATCAAGAATAATCTTATGTATTTTAATTTGACATTTTGTTCTATGTTGAGCATAGAACATTATTGCTATATTGTTTGATATTATTTCTGCAAACAGGCAGGTATATTTAAAGAATTATATTAATCTCATCCATTACTGAAGGAAGAACAACTTTAAAGAGCAAACCCTACTCGGAAGAACAACTCCTATTTATTTAGCTTCATTCGGAAGAACAACTCCTACTTACTTAGCTTCATTCCTTTGTAAGGCCACTGTAGTCCCCTGTAACCTCATCTTGTACATTACAACTCTGTACTTGGTTATCCTTCATATCTACTATCTTCTACATTGTGATCTAAATGCCCTAGTGATTCCAGTTTGCTTTACTTTAAAAAAAAATTCTCTCGTAATGTTTGAGGTTGGTGTGTTTGCGTGTGTGTAGTATTACAAAGTTCGGAAGACAAAATTTTTGTTCATTTAGATTACATCTTTCTGGTCATTTTAAGTTGTGGCTAATGGGAGAAGTATCTTGCTATTTTAAGGATGAAACAGAACATGTATTTGTGCATGTACCAGAGTTGCTTTAATTGTGTGAATTTGAACACTTAACTTCGAAGTATATCTTGGCTGCTGTTGTGAATAATGTGAATAACAATGAACTACAAATATATTTACGAGTTACCCAGAGAGAAACAATCACATGATTGGTGAGTCAGATGATATTTCAACTTTGCATTTTTTTAGAAAATGCATACTAATTTCTACAACGAGAATATGAGCCTGTATTTTGACCAAGAGTGTAGAGAATTTTCTTTTCTCCATACTCTCACCAACATTATTGCCTTTTGAGTTTTATGAAAGTGCATGTTTCTAATAGGTGAAGTAACCCAGACTGGCTTTAGACTCAATTCCTCTTAGTCCAACCTCCTAAATGCTTGGAATTACAAACCTTTACCACCACACCTGGTTCTTTTGGGGTTTTTTGTAAGAGTTATAATAGTTATGAAGTAGTATCATAGTAATTTTCAATTGCATTTCTCTAATGACTTCTGTTCACTAAGCCAGCATAGAAATGGTATTAAACACAACTTTGTAAACCCACTGTGATTTTCAGGGCTTTTTGGAAAACAGGCCTATTCAGAACTTTTGTCCATTTTTATTCATGTTACTTGTTAATCTCATCTTTAAGCTCTCTATACAAAATCAATAATTAATTCAAGGTAGTAGAAAGGAAAAAATTAAGCAACTCCTAACATTTTAAAATTTTCAATATCATGATATTGCTTAGGTCACTTGAGACTATAAAACTCAATTTAGTTTGACCTTTTACAAGGCTATATTTATTTCATTTTATGTTTATTGCTCTTTCCAAAGCCTGCATGTCTGATTTCCCTTGGTTTCCTTCAGTTTCAAGTAGTTCAGATTTCAAACTGAAGAATAAATGGAAGGAAGCAAACAAAAAAACACTGTTCCTCTCATCCGATGATGCCTCTTCAAGCATGAGGTAAGTTCGTCCTTCTAAGTCCCTATGATAGGGTATCAAAAGGAGAATTCATTCTTCTAGGTCTCCCTATCTTTGCAATGTAACTTAAATGACGTAACACAATATACTGCTCAGATAAGTTTACGTTTTATCAGTTTTGCACATTTTCATATGCGCTTCAGCTCAGTGCACAACATTTCTTCATTATTCTGTCCCTGATATTTTTACAATATCAAGACAAGATAACCAGTTTGAATTACAGCATGAGAAGTTATCCACCTGGCTTCCTTGAAAGCAGATCACAGTCAATTGATAACATTAGTTCTGGTTTCTCTCTACATGTAATGGTTTCTGTAATACATATGGAATTATATTTAGTATTAAAAATTGCTGACCAAACTCAAAGCTTATTCATAGAAACTTAAGTATTTCACCAGTGTCATGCCTCTTAATTCTTAAGATAATATTTGCTGTAATGCTAATGTTATTACCATTATAATGTTGGGAAAAATTGTAATTAAAGGCACTAAGTGCACGGTCCAAAGACACACAATGAGGAAGGAAATCAAAGTTTCCAAAAGTCTTTCAGCAATACAAAAAAGGTAGGTAAAATTCTCCATTCTCTTACACACTCAATTCAATATACATATTGTCCAAGAAATAATACCATAGCAATTGTTGCCAAGGGTGGTTGTTTTCTGCCACATTTTGTCTTCAACACAGACTGTGTTGGTGACATTGGGTTATCATGCACAGAGATGAGCTTATAAATTGAGGTCCAAAGAGAGCCAAATTTCTTCTGTTCCACATTTCCAGTTTCCTTTTTAAAAAGTAGTAAAATTTTTAAATATCATCACGTACTGTCTTTTAAGACTCCAAAAACGAAATAAATTCACATATAATCACTCCAAAATGCTTTAAATGTAGATGATAAAACAAGCACTCATGAAGTAAATTTTCTTCTACATTTAATATGTTTCTGAAAGCCTTGTGCTGGTTGGTCACCCTTGTAATCCTGACTACTCAGGATATGTACTCAGAAGGCTGAGTTCTGTGGATAACATTTGGAAACCAATCAGAGCAAAAAATCATGACATTATTTTTCAAAAATTTTAATGAACTAGAAAAGAGCATGAATGGAGATGTAGCTAATATACTAGCTCACCAAACTAGAGGGGAAAGGCCTAGCAAGACCTTAAAGCCCTAAGTTCAAACTCTGAGCACGCCAACATGCAGGCACACACACATACACACACTCACACACTTATTCACGTCAGTGTTTTGCATTAATTTCTTAGTTAATGATATTATATGGGTATAATAGGGGAAATAAACTTTTCCATCTCAGAACATTTTTATATGTATTTTATTGTTAAAATACCATACAGAGGGGTTTCATTTACATGAGCAAGGTAATGAGTCCATTTCCTCTCAGGCATTGTTACCTCCTCCTTTGTTTTTTCCCCCACCATCCCTTCCTCACACCTCTACAAGTACACTCCCCCCCAACCCCACCTAAATTGTAAAGTTCAACTTTCAACATAGTGTCTTGTGCATCTCATTGTCACAATGGGTGGACCAGTATTCCTAGTTAACCATTTTGTTTCTTCTTTCCCCTCCCCAATTAGCTAAGTGTATATACAAGATTCAGGTGCACCAAAATCAAATACAGTGAAAACAGAGGTTATACTGTGGGCAAGGAACATATAAAGAAACAATAAAATACATCGTACATTATAAATACGTTTGAAATAATAGCAAGCAAGAAAAAACCCACTTGTGTACTTACTTTGGGGGTCATTTCATTTAACATCATCTTATCTGGTCATATGCACATAGCTTTTGACCTTTTCTGCTTATCTCAGACATATATTATTTATTGCAAATAAGGGAAACCATGGGACCTATGTTTCTTTGGACTTGGCTTACTTCACTAATATAATTTTTTCCAAGCCTTTCCATTTCCTAACAAATTGGGCAATGTCATTCTTTCAGATGGAGGTATAGAATTCCTATTCTCACACACACACACACACACACACACACACACACACACACACACACACACACAATGGAAATCAATCAATCTATCTATCTATCTATTTATCTATCTATAACATTTTCTTGATCCATTCATGTACTGAGAGGCATCAATGTTGGTTCCATATTTTAGCTATGGTAAATAATGCTGCAATAAATATATTAGTGCTAGTAGTTTTAGTATGGTCTTGTTTGTGATCATTTGGGTAAATGCCCAGAAGTAGTATTTGTTGAGTCATAGGGGAGCGCTATGTGGAATCTTTTGAGGAACCTTCATACTCCTTTCCGAAGTAGCTGAACAAGTTTACACTCCCACCCAAGAATGCAGTAGGGTTCAAATGCAGTAGGGTTCCTTTCTGGCCACATCCACTCCAGCGTCTGTTGTAAAAATATGGAACACTTCATGAATTTGCTTGTCACCTTTGCACAGGGGCCATGGTACCCTTCTCTGTATCATTTCAATTTTAGTGTATGTGCTGCCGAATTGAGCACAGAACATTTTTTATATATAAAGTGTAATTGATTTT